>NW_027520053.1:0-300000 GCF_051989625.1 Stigmatopora argus
AAAGGTGCGGTTGCAGGTAGTTTCCTCACACTCTGACAGGCGTCACATTGTTGTACTGTATGTTCTATGTCACTGTCCAACTGCGGCCACCACAAATAGCTCCTGGCCAAGGCCTTCATCCTGCACCCTCCCGGGTGTCCTAGGTGAAGATCATGCAGTAGTCGCTCTCGGTGTGCTGGTGGAATGATAACTCGAATTCCCCACAATATGCAACCTTGTTCCACCGACAGTTCATTTTTCCTGAAAAAGTATGGTTTCAGTCTCTCGTCCTTGTTTTGACTTGGCCATCCAGACCGAGTCAGCTCCAGTACTTTGCATAGGACTGGGTCCCTGAGAGTCCTCTGTGCAATCTCTGTAGCTTGCACGGGAAGCTCATCTACTACTGAGAAATAGAAGATGCTGTTTTCCTCCGCTGTGTTATCCTTTTCCTTCCCCGGCAGTCTAGATAACGCATCTGCATTGGCATTTTCTGCTGACGTTCTGTACTCTATACTGTAGTCATAAGCCATCAGTCTCAGCGCCCAGCGCTGCATTCGCAGAGCAGCTAAAGTGGGAATTTCAGACTTGGGTCCCAAAATAGCAAGAAGGGGCTTGTGGTCAGTTATTAAACTGAACTTTCGGCCATATAAATATTTATGAAATTTAGTCACGCCAAAAATTATGGCCAAAGCCTCTTTCTCTATCTGACTATATTTGTTTTCTGCCTCTGTCAATGTACGCGATGCAAATGCGATCGGTTTCTCATCTCCATTTTCCATTATGTGAGATATGACAGCCCCGATTCCATAAGGGGATGCATCGGAAGCTAATCTCAGGGGTTTCTTGGTGTCATAGTGCACTACTACTGAGCTTTTTACTAACTGTTCTTTTGCATCTTTGAATGCTGCTGCACATTTAGTAGTCCATTGCCAATCAACTTCCTTCTTCAGTAGTTGATGTAGCGGCTGCAGCACCGTCGACAGGTCTTTCATGAACCGACCATAATAGTTTAATAGTCCTAGAAAAGACCGTAGCTCTGTGACGTTTGTAGGCTGGGGTGCATTAACGATGGCTGCCACTTTTGTCGCAGTGGGGTGCAGTCCCTCCTTATCTATCAGATGCCCCAGGTATTCTACTTTCTCCTTCATGAAATCACATTTTGCTCTTTTCACTCTTACCCCGTAGCTCTCCAGGCGGCTCAGTACCTCCTCCAGATTCCTCAGGTGTTCAGCTCTTGTCTTTCCTGTGACCAAAATGTCGTCTAAAAAACAGGTGACATGCTCCAAGCCTTGGAGTATCTGGTCCATCACATTCTGAAATATGGAAGGAGCACTGGACACTCCGTATGAAAGTCTATGATACACATACAGTCCTTTGTGAGTATTTATTGTCAAATACTTTTCTGAGTCTTTTCCTAACTCCAGCTGTTGGTAAGCCTGTGACAAGTCTAACTTGCTGAAAAGAATGCCTCCAGCTAGGGTGGCAAAAAGGTCTTCAACGTTTGGTAGTGGATAGGTCTCCTCTTCCACACTTTGATTTACTGTGACCTTATAGTCTCCACAGATACGAATTGACTTGTCTGCTTTGGGTACCACTACTATGGGCGCGGCCCACTGACTATGTTCTTTCTTTGAGATAATGCCAGCTTTCTCTAGGCGATTTAACTCAGTCTCAACTGCATTCTTTAATGCATATGGCACTGGTCTGGCCTTCCTGAAGATCGGTTTGGTATTTGGCTTTACTGTAATGTTGGCCTTAAAATTTCGAATAGTGCCCAACTCCTCAGCAAACACTGCTTTGTGTCTCTGCAACACTGTATCCACATCTGCGTCGTTACCGCCCCTTGCTGGTATAACTGAGAAGATGCGTGCCCAGTCCAGTTTGAAGTTTTGGAGCCAGTTACGGCCAAGTAGGGCTGGTCTGTCACCTTTTACGATCACTAATGCTAACTCCCCACCCTGGGTCCCATATTTTACCTTGGCCGTCACTTGTCCCATCAAAGGAATGTTCTCTCCGGAAAAAGTTGACAGCTGCACTTTACTTACTTCCAAAGGCAGATGAGAGAGATGCTTCTTATACACAATTTCCGAAACAAGTGTTACCGCCGCCCCTGTGTCCAGTTGCATCTCTAGAGGAGTTCCTTCTACTATGACCTGTACTGTCATTTCCTTCTTCCAATTCCAGACAGCATTTGTGGGATACACGGCATTCAAGCGATATGACTCCCACAGTTCATCATCCGCACTTCCTGTTGTCTCATTTTGATTTCCGTTTACATACTGTGTGTCCTTGCCAACTTTTCGTTTTACACATCCTTGCTATGTGTCCTCCTTTTGAACACTTGTAACATGTCTCTCCTTTATACCTGCATTCCTGAGGGGCGTGGTTGCTCAGTCCACATCTGTAACAGGGTTGGTGATTCTCTTTTCTCTGTGGTCTGAATTTTCCAATTGTGGTTTTACTTTTCCAATCGCTGGTGGCTGGTTGGTATTTCCACGCACTTTTGCTTGTCTTTTCCTGGTCAATCTTATTTAATGTGGCAGGTTCTTCCATTTTGCTAGCGAACTCCAACGTACTCTTTGATGCCATCTCCATGGACAACGACAGTTCACATGTTTTTTTAAATGTTAGATCTTGCTCCGCGAGTAATCTTCTCTGAATAGCTTCCACTCTCAATCCACAAACAAATCTGTCTCTCATTGCTTCGTCCAAATGGAGACCAAATTCGCAGTGGCTGGATAGCTGCTTCAACGCCACAATATAATCCGACACAGACTCGTTTTCTCTCTCTGATTCCTCTTTTGAAACTTGAATCGCTCCGCGATCACCAGCGGTTTCGGGTTGTAATGAGATGCTAATCTTCCACTTAGCACCTCATATGAGAGGCTACTAGGCTTCTCTGGTATGCAAAGGCCCTTCAACAGTCCGTAGGCCTCTGCACCTATTATAGACAGGAACACGTTGGTTTTTTTACCTTCCTCCACTTCGTTGATGATCATCCATTGCTCAAAACGTTCCAAATAAGATTCAAAATCTTCTTTAAGTGCCTCGTATTCGCCGAGATTTCCCAGGAATCTGGCCATGATGCAGCGCCGCCGTTAGCTTAGCACTCGTGCTAATGCTAGTCTGCAAAGTCACGTTACCTCCTTGTAACGCCTTAATCTCCTCGTCCGAAACTTTTAATCCCTACCGCTGGAAAGGGATCCCATACGCGTCGCCACTGTAATAACTTTGCAGTTTATATAACTGTTAATATATCCATAACAGCAATAGACGGCGGAGCCAGGGTAAAACACGTGTAGCTCTTTATCGCCACTGTCCAACGACAACCACACACACACAAACAAACAAACCGGACACACAACACTACTACGTCCGGGTTACGCTGTGCTACCCCACGGCTCCAGGTGGCGTGGTTAAACACACTTCCATAACCCGAGGCAACTATCATTATCAATATATTACAATTACCTCAATAATCAATTTGAGAATTGCAACGAATGGAATTGAACTCACTCCTGATTCCCACCTCATGTTCTGACCCAATGATTTTGCCAGTGGACCACAGCAACAACTAGAAGGTGAAGAATCAGAAGTCAGATTTATTCTCCGACTCTCTTAGCCTTACTTGCTGTCATTTTTTAAAGAAAAAAAGCCTTACTATACCATGTCGTTTTTTAAGAAAAGAAGCCTTACTATACAATATCGTTTTTTAAGAAAAAAAGGCTTCCTCTACTATGTCGTTTTTCAAGAAAAAAAGCCATGCTATACTATGTCGTTTTTTTAGGAAAAAAAGCCTTACTATACTATGTCGTTTTTTAAAGGAAAAAAGCCATACTATACTATGTCGTTTTTTAGGGGGAAAAGCCATGGACGAGTTATCAGGGTTTTCAGGGAAAAAGCCTTCCTCTACAATGTCGTTTTTCAAGAAAAAAAGCCATGCTATACTATGTCGTTTTTTTTAGGGGGAAAAAGCCATACTTTACTATGTCGTTTTTTTTAGGAAAAAAAGCCTTACTATACTATGTCGTTTTTTAAGAAAAAAAGCCTTACTATACATGGTCTTTTTTAAACAAAAAAGCCTTACTATACATGGTCATTTTTTAAGAAAAAAGCCTTACTTTACATGGTCTTTTTTTGTAAATAAAAAGCCTTACTATACTATGTCGTTTTTAAAGACAAAAAAGCCTTACTATACTGTGTCGTTTTCAAAGAAAATAAGCCTTACTATACTATGTCGTCTTTAAAGAAAAAAGCCTATACTATGTTGTTTTTTAAGAAAAAAGCCTTACTATACTATGTCGTTTTTTACAAAAAAAAGCCATACTATACTATGTCGTTTTTTAGGGAAAAAGCCTTCCTCGACTATGTCGTTTTTCAAGAAAAAAAGCCATGCTATATTATGTCGTTTTTTAGGGGGGAAAAGCCATACTATACTATGTCGTTTTTTAAGAAAAAAAGCCTTACTATACTATGTCGTTTTTTAGGAAAAAAAGCCTTACTATACTATGTCGTTTTTTAAAGGAAAAAAGCCATACTATACTATGTCGTTTTTTAGGGGGGAAAGCCATACTATACTATGTCGTTTTTTTAGGGAAAAAGCCTTCCTCGACTATGTCGTTTTTCAAGAAAAAAAGCCATGCTATATTATGTCGTTTTTTAGGGGGGAAAAGCCATACTATACTATGTCGTTTTTAAGAAAAAAAGCCTTACTATACTATGTCGTTTTTTAAGAAAAAAAGCCATACTATACTATGTCGTTTTTTAAAGGAAAAAAGCCATACTATACTATGTCGTTTTTTAGGGGGAAAAGCCATACTATACTATGTCGTTTTTTAGGGAAAAAGCCTTCCTCTACTATGTCGTTTTTCAAGAAAAAAGTCATGCTATACTATGTCGTTTTTTTTAGGGGAAAAAAGCCATACTATACGATGTCGTTTTTTTAGGGAAAAAAGCCTTACTATACTATGTCGTCTTTAAAGAAAAAAGCCTATACTATGTTGTTTTTTAAGAAAAAAGCCTTACTATACTATGTCGTTTTTTACGAAAAAAAGCCTTACAATACTATGTCGTTTTTTTTTAAGAAAAAAGCCTTACAATACTATGTCATTTTTTAAGAAAAAAAGCCTTACTATACTATGTCGTCTTTTAAGAAAAACGCTTTACTGTACATGGTCGTTTTTTTTAAATAAAAAAGCCTTACTATACATGGTCATTTTTTAATAAAAACCCTTAATATACATGGTCATTTTTAAAGAAAAAAGCCTGACTATATATACATAGTATTTATTTTTTAAACAAATAAAAGCTTTACTTTACATAGACCACTTTAAGTCGTTTTTAAAGACAAAAAAGCCTTTATGTCGTTTTTAAAGACAAAAAAGCCTTTATGTCGTTTTTAAAGACAAAAAAGCCTTACTATACTGTGTTGTTTTTAAAGAAAATAAGCCTTACTATACTATGTCGTCTTTAAAGAAAAAAGCCTTACTATACTATGTCGTTTTTTAGGAAAAAAAAGCCTTACTATACTATGTCGTTTTTTAAAGGAAAAAAGCCATACTATACTATGTCGGTTTTCAGGGAAAAAGCCTTCCTCTACTATGTCGTTTTTCAAGAAAAAAAGCCATGCTATACTATGTCGTTTTTTTTAGGGGGAAAAAGCCATACTTTACTATGTCGTTTTTTTAGGAAAAAAAGCCTTACTATACTATGTCGTTTTTTAAGAAAAAAAGCCTTACTATACATGGTCTTTTTTAAACAAAAAAGCCTTACTATACATGGTCATTTTTTAAGAAAAAAGCCTTACTTTACATGGTCTTTTTTGTAAATAAAAAGCCTTACTATACTATGTCGTTTTTAAAGAAAATAAGCCTTACTATACTATGTCGTCTTTAAAGAAAAAAGCCTATACTATGTTGTTTTTTAAGAAAAAAGCCTTACTATACTATGTCGTTTTTTACAAAAAAAAGCCTTACAATACTATGTCGTTTTTTTTTAAAGAAAAAAGCCTTACAATACTATGTCATTTTTTAAGAAAAAAAGCCTTACTATACTATGTCGTCTTTTAAGAAAAACGCTTTACTGTACATGGTCGGTTTTTTTTTTTAAATAAAAAAGCCTTACTATACATGGTCATTTTTTAATAAAAACCCTGAATATACATGGTCATTTTTAAAGAAAAAAGCCTGACTATATATACATAGTATTTATTTTTTAAACAAATAAAAGCTTTACTTTACATAGACCACTTTTTTTTAAAAGAAAAAGCCTTACGATGTCCAGCCATTCAAGTCATTTTGCATGCCAGCTTTACGTTTGTACCAAATCTCGGGGTATTCTTTGCTCAGTTATGAAGCACGTCTAATAAGATGAATAAATATTTGACATTATCGTCGACAAGGAAAAAGAGTGTCGCCAAACTTTCGTCAAAACATATACAGACGCTCCCCTACTTACGAACGCAATTGGTTCCGAGCTGGTTCATAAGTTGAATTTGTTTGTAAGTTGATTCAGTGCTATATTTTGTATTATAATTTATGTTTAAGGCCGATATAAGTATATTGAAGGTTTATATAAGTGCATTTGTATGTTTAAGGCTTTTATAAGTAACACGCATTGGTTTGTACTGAAAAAAAAAAAAAACATTTAATAAAATGGAGAGAATATGTACAGTACTGTATATAGAGAGAGAGAGAGAGATTTATGTATTAGAAAGTGGCCGAAAGAAGCGATCTAACGACAATTGCACCGTTTTCTTCTTTTTTTCATCATAAATGATGCGGTAGCACTGTATGGCATCATTCAATTGATTTGCAAACTTTGTGCAACGTTCAATATTTGGGTCCTGCTGCTCCATCTTTCTGTTTAGAAATGGTACCGACGGTCGGTGGAACGATTCAAGTTGTATTCCCGTGCAACGCTCACCACTTTCTCACGCGCATCAAGCTTCGTAATTATTGCCACTGGTTTCAAATGAAATGGCTTGCCTCTTCCTTGCATCTCCTTCACTAGAAGCCTTTCGCTTTTCACCAACCATATTGAATAATGGCTGCACGAGATATTTCATGATAAAAATGAAAAAGGTTCTTTGCGCACTGGAGATACGTCACGCACTTGCGCAACTTGCGCACTGCAACGAACTGGGCAGAGGAAGGTGGATGCTGGGTGAGCCGAGCGCTCTCAGCGCCAGGCGTCGTCGGTATTAGCGGCGGAAAGAAGCACTACTCGGAAAAAGGCCCGCAATACAAAATCGAAGTGACTCACATTTTTCGACATAAACGCAATTTGCAGACATGTTCGTATGTACCGTTGTTCGTAAGTCGAATGTTCGTAAGTAGGGGAGCGTCTGTACTGTATCATTATTATTTAATTTTTAATCATTACTCAAACATTTTGCAAATAAAATTAGAATTCTTCTTGGACATAAAATGTGTGTTGGCTTTCTGGGAGTGGTAAGCAATGTGTCTATTGATTGACCTTTTCTTTTTGCTTTAAGGATCTCGTTGTGACCTTAGTGGATGTGACGGATCATTCGTTCATGTTTTCCTGCTGTCTTTGCCAAGAGGACTTCCCGAGGTCTGTCTGGGAAGAATTGACCAGCATTGCATTCCATTCCATTCCATTCCATTCCATTCCATTCCATTCCATTCAGTGTGTCATTTTAAAACACCTTGATTTTATTTTTGTGTGCAGTTTGAAAGAGAGATATGGCTTTCATATGGAATTTGGGTCATTTCCTGAAGCGCTGATGAAGTGTTTTGGGAAATGTGGGAGCGAACAGAGTTCCAGCGAGTCCAGGTACCCTAGGTTCTCCTCCTTTTGTTTCATCTCCTAAGGAATGTGCACCCCAACAAGTCTTTTTCTCTTTTGTTTTGTTCCCCAGGTATGACTTGGTGCTCTCGTCCGACTCTCCCTCGCTGGACCGCTCAGCCGAATTGAGCATAGTGGCGAGCGACGAGTTTGCCACCGTCACCAGATTGTCTTTGCCGCTCACACGGGCCCCGGTCGAGCAAGTCAAAGAAGAATACGTGGGCGACCTTGTGACTTTGCTCCAGGTGATGCGTGATTCAACTGTCTCATCCTCTTTTGGCTCATGCGGGCGGGGGGCAACAGCACCTGCATTGGACCACATGTTCATGAACACATTGCTCGGGACACCCTAGCTGGCTTGGAGTGAAACTGCAGCACATTTTCAAAATAAGGGCTGGCGTTTTTTACAAATAACGGCCCATTTTTAAAAACCATTTTTTTCTCGTACAAAAGTTGCTATACGGCGTACACCATTTAAAATGATTACAAAAGGTATAAAACACTGGGAAAAAGTATCACTTGACATGTATGATGTTGTCTTTATGTCACAGGCGCAAAAAGAAAGGCAGCAGGTTCAATTGGCGAAGACACGGCAGGATTTAGAACAGGTGGGTTTTTATGTCCACTGTCAAGATACCAAATCGGAATGAACCTTTAACATTGCCCAGAGAGGATGAGGATGAGATTTTGTTTCTAGTCCATGTCCTAATGTGCCATTAGATGCTTTCTGAGAAGACCGAAGAAAGAGTGGCGCTTCTGCGCTGGGAATCGAGAAGTCAAACCAGTTGGCTATCGCTAGTCTTAGACGTGCAGTTTTAGCACCTATCCCTAATTCCTTAACTCCGTCTGGTCCCGTCGAACAAACTCAGACAGTAGACCTTTTGTTCATTGTCATCGAGTTAACAACCATAGTTTTACTCCTACAGTGGTAATACTATATCCAAATGAAACAGCTACAACAAAATGAATGAGTCAAATGTCCTATTGGTCATTAGCGAGCCGTCCGTCATTGCGACGAGCTGCGGACTAAATTTGAGCACTCGGCTGTGGTAAGGCCCTGCTCGATGCCATCTTGTGGATTGCTGACAAACCATCTGTTGGGACCACGTCATAGGTGCAGACCCGCTTGGCAAAAAAAATACAACACCAGTCGGTGCTGGAGCATAAGGTGATCCAACAACACAAGCAGGCAATGGACACCGTGGACCAGCGTCTCAGACAGACGCTGAAATGCCTGGGATTATCATTTCACGATCTGGGGAAGGTTAGTCGTGTTTTTAGTTGTCATTTGTCTGAATGTGGGAACCCTGCTTGATTGATGACCTACTATGTATGGACTGGAAAAATGACGCCATCTGACGTTCTCAGGCTCACAAGATGGTGACGATGTTCCAGCGCCAGTTTGCTACTCTGAACAACAGGCAGAAGACGGAACTCCGGTCATTGTTTGAGGAACAATAACCTAAAATCCAAACTGGCGCACACGGACGGAGGAGGAGGTATGTCGTCGAGCATTAGAATTCGAATCCACTGGCTTAGACCTTCATTTCAAATTCAAGTTGCCAAACCACTTCCGCTGGATCCAATTCATTTCAGAACCAGTGCTAGCTACTGATAGATCTGAAAATACAACTTCAGGAACAGGTTAAGAAAGAGCAAGATCAATTTAAAGGAAATAAGTTTATTACCGGACTGCAGAAATGGGGAGAGCTCAAATAGCGTGATCGCTCACAGTCTGTTGTCCTTGCAGCTTTCACTGAATGACCAGTGAGTGAGTCTTATATACAGGCAAAACTGACAGTTGTCAGCAGGACTTTGAACAGATACGTTTCAGTCATTTGCAGGGCAAAAAGTAATTGATCAGTGTCGGACAGTTGAGTGTTTGTGCTGACATGTCAACCCAATCACAAGACTAAGATTGATTATTCAGTCAGACTGTTGAGTTTTTATGCTGACATGTCAGCCATTCACAATTTGTATGAGAACGATGCTTTTATACTCACAAAAACTGATATAATCTTACAGCTACCTCTGTACTTTTTGTATACGACGACAATGCCCTTGTGGCAAATGAGATGAGAAATGATGAGCGCAAAAATAACCTCTTAACAATGTACGACATTTATAAAACATGACCCTATTTTCCAGGCTCATACTCCAGTGCGACTTATGTTTTTCTCTCTGACCACCAAAAGCCTGTGGTTTTTTTTTTAGGCTGTATTCTGGTTATCTGAAAAACTGTTAAGTTGACCCCGATGCCTAATTAACCTCTTGTTTGGATTTTGGGTTAGTTCTTGGTTTCTAATCCAATCAAATATTGCCCTCCCAAAAATGCGACTTAATACACCATTGCGATTTATACATTTTTCTTTTGTCTTCAGTGTGTTTTCTTTGGCCGGTCGGTGCGACTTATATTCAGGTGCCCTGGAAAAATACGGAAATGTTAGTTTAAGTGAATGCACTACTGTTGATTTATTGCAACCTATGTGCACAAAAATGACAGTGAGAGACCTCAAAGTGGTTATGCACAATCATTTGACGTGATGTTTGGCAGTACGACATAGCTATGTCAACTTCAAAAAACATTGCACTTTGGTTTGTGTGCAGGAGGAATGCGAGGAGCGGCCCCGTTTGTCCCTCCTGACGTGCCGTCAGAGAGAGCAGCTGCTGTGGTCAATCGGCGGATTGCCCCCTGTTTTGCCTGTGTATTTGTAGATCCCAGTAGTCAGTTAAAGATGTTGTTTGAAGCTAACTGCCTCGATTCCCCTCCTGCTTCCCGCACCTGGGTACTAACCCATTCCCGATGGCGCCACAACGACGCGGCGCCATTGTAACAGCGGGAATGCCAGCGCGGCGAGCGGGAGGAAACGTTGCTGAAGTGCAAGATTGCCTCTCTGAACACGGCTCTGCACCAAATGGAGCAGCAAACAAATCGAGCCAGGGAGGCCCAGAAGGTTAGCGGTTCCTTCCACCTGCGGCATTAGGGGAGGGACCGCTAAGTAGTCAACATAATAAGTTGTCAACAACATAAACAAGTACGACTCCCACAATGACCCCCCAGTACCCCTCAAAATTCATTCATCATTTCATAGTATCAGTCATTCCAAAAATTTGGCCTGTATATCATCAAATGTACGTTACGATATGGTTTCATTGGACAATGATGCAATGTTAGTCCATTTTCCACAATTTGATTCAAATCACGGGCCAGGCAGACCAAAAGTACATCTCCATTTGAACATTTATTTCGAATTTTACTACACTTCATTTCAAACAGAAAAACATGTGTTTCATTGTCCTCATTTTTTGACCCACTGTCTGTATACACATTTAACACAACCAGTGTCATTTCCCCTGTAAAAATATAATAAAAACAAAAAACAAACTATAAATACCATTTTGAAAAAATGAGGAACTTTGGTGCTGGATTTAGATGCTCTTGTGGAGCTCAAAATGAAGCTTTTTGTTTTTGAATCAGTTCGAGAATATTCTTCAATAAACTTTCTTCAGGTTTAGCGTTATCAAGGTAGTGTTTTAGTCGTGCCTTGTCTTTTGGATTCTTATTATTATCATTAATGTTGTAATAACAATAAAATCGGATTATTATCAATGCTTTTCTCAATTGTTGTCTTTTTTAATGGTACAAATAAATACATAGTATTATTGTGTATTACTTTTTCAATGTCATTTGACTAAATTGCAAGATCAATCATCCATTCTGGTTAGTCGTAGTGATACATTGTGAACTTGTTTGCAAACTGCAACCGCTAGGAGGAGACGAAGAAGAAGAAGAAGAAGAAGAAGAAGAAGAAGAAGAAGAAGAAGAAGAAGAAGAAGAAGAAGAAGAAGAAGAAGAAGAAGAAGAAGAAGAAGAAGAAGAAGACGAAGAAGACGAAGAAGAAGAAGAAGAAGACGAAGAAGAAGTGGAGCGTATAAATTTCCCTGGCAATCTTCGCGATAAATCACGCTATCTATCGCCATGGCTTTGAGACTGACTGAAGTTTTTGAAGTCACCGTTAAGTGTGAAGGCTCCAACGACAGGTAATCTGAGAAAAAGCCTACTTTTTGAGGTCCTTATTGTTGTTTTAGCAAAGATAGTCAAGTTTTGACCTGTCAATTTAGTCCCCGGGGCTATTTTAAAGTTAAGAATTCTGTGTCTAAGTAATGGCGGTGACTATTCCCCGCATACCTGTCAACTTATACGTTTTCCCCTTATTTTATACGTTTTTTGATCATTTCAAATTGTGTACGCCGTATAACAACTTTTGTACGGGATTTTTTTTAAGTACGTTTTTTGTAAAACGGATCTCGTTTGACGCATTTCGGCTCTAATCCGGATCGTCTCGGTCACTGGTAGCAGACGAAAACGCCATCGTCAACTGCTAATATTGTCATGCTTTAAGCATGATATGCGCACACGCATTCCCCTTTCACACGAAACAGGAAAGGATTAAATCATTTCCTGTTTCGTTATTTAAGCAGCTATGGGTCCGAATACATTCACGGTCGCGTCACGACAACGCGGCGCGACCATAACACTTGCACACGTGCACCCTATGTGAGTAAATATGTGCCGCGTTGCATTTGTACGGTTTTCTATTGCTTAATACGGGGGATTCCAATCATTAATACGGGGAGGAATTGGCCCAGGTTGACAGGTATGTACCCGGTAACCTTTCAATTTCTTGGACTATTTAACCGTTAAGAATTCTGTGTCTAGTTTAATTCTAGTCAAAGGTATTAGTAGACAACAAAATACTGACACATTTAACATTTGTGGCTGGTCAATTCGATGCCAATTTCAAAATACTACATGTCTGCAGAAGTTGCTTGTATCAACCCTGAAAACAGTCCTTTATACTTGCAGAAAAAAAAACCTCCGCATCACCGTGGGACTTCAGCCGAGCACAAGTGATCCTCAAAAACACGTGAGTACAGCATTTTTTTTTCAAATCTATCAAAAAATCCTGTGCTTTACTGTCTTCATGTTAAATAAAAGTGCCATGAGAAAAGTCTTCATTATTGAGAATGAGTGACATTGCAACCTCAATTTAAACCATCCATGTCTTGTGGCCAAATTTGTGTTACACATGGAAATAGCATGTACAGACGCTCCCCTACTTACAAACGAAGGAGTTAGGTTCCGAGCGGTTGTTCATAAGTTGAATTAGTTGGTAAGTTGATTCAGTGCTATATTTTGTATTATCATTTATCTTTAAGGCCGATATAAGTATATTGAAGGTAAATATAAGTGCATTTGTATGTTTAAGGCTTGTATAAGTAACACGCATTGGTTTGTACTGAAAAAAAAAAAATTTAATAAAATGGAGAGAATATGTACAGTACTGTATAGAGAGAGAGAGAGAGAGAGAGATTTATGTATTAGAAACTGGCCGAAAGAAGCGATCTAACGACAATTGCACCGTTTTCTTCTTTTTTTCATCATAAATGATGCGGTAGCACTGTATGGCATCATTCAATTGATTTGCAAACTTTGTGCAACGTTCAATATTTGGGTCCTGCTGCTCCATCTTTCTGTTTATAAATGGTACTGACGGTCGGTGGAACGATTCAAGTTGTATTCCCGTGCAACGCTCACCACTTTCTCACGCGCATCAAGCTTCGTAATTATTGCCACTGGTTTCAAATGAAATGGCTTGCATCTCCTTCACTAGAAGCCTTTCGCTTTTCACCAACCATATTGAATAATGGCTGCACGAGATATTTCATGATAAAAATGAAAAAGGTTCTTTGCGCACTGGAGATACGTCACGCACTTGCGCAACTTACGCACTGCAACGAACTGGGCAGAGGAAGGTGGATGCTGGGTGAGCCGAGCGCTCTCAGCGCCAGGCGTCGTCGGTATTAGCGGCGGAAAGAAGCACTACTCGGAAAAAGGCGCGCAATACAAAATCGAACTTGCGAACATTTTTCAACATAAACGCAATTTGCAGACATGTTCGTATGTACCGTTGTTCGTAAGTCGAATGTTCGTAAGTAGGGGAGCGTCTGTACTGTATCATTATTATTTATTTTTCATCATTACTCAAACATTTTGCAAATAAAATTAGAATTCTTCTTGGACATAAAATGTGTGTTGGCTTTCTGGGAGTGGTAAGCAATGTGTCTATTGATTGACCTTTTCTTTTTGGTTTAAGGATCTCGTTGTGAAATTGGTGGATGTGCCGGATCATTCTTTCATGTTTTCCTGCCGTCTATGCCAAGAGGACTTCCCGAGGTCTGTCTGGGAAGAATTGACCAGCATTGCATTCCATTCCATTCCATTCCATTCCATTCCATTCCATTCCATTCAGTGTGTCATTTTAAAACACCTTGATTTTATTTTTGTGTGCAGTTTGAAAGAGAGATATGGCTTTCATATGGAATTTGGGTCATTTCCTGAAGCGCTGATGAAGTGTTTTGGGAAATGTGGGAGCGAACAGAGTTCCAGCGAGTTCAGGTACCCTAGGTTCTCCTCCTTTTGTTTCATCTCCTAAGGAATGTGCACCCCAACAAGTCTTTTTCTCTTTTGTTTTCTTCCGCAGGCATGACTTGCTGCTCTCCTCCGACTCTCCCTCGCTGGACGGCTCAGCCCAATTGAGCATAGTGGCGAGCGACGAGTTTTCCAGCGTCACCAGATTGTCTTTGACACTCACACGGGCCACGGTCGAGCAAGTCAATGAATACGTGGGTGACCTCGTGACTTTGCTCCAGGTGATGCGTGATTCAACTGTCTCATCCTCTTTTGGCTCATGCGGGCGGGGGGCAACAGCACCTGCATTGGACCACATGTTCATGAACACATTGCTCGGGACACCCTAGCTGGCTTGGAGTGAAACTGCAGCACATTTTCAAAATAAGGGCTGGCGTTTTTTACAAATAACGGCCCTTTTTTAAAAACCATTTTTTTCTCGCACAAAAGTTGTTATACGGCGTACACCATTTAAAATGATTACAAAAGGTATAAAACACTGGGAAAATGTATCACTTGACATGTATGATGTTGTCTTTATGTCACAGGCAGAAAAAGAAAGGCTGCAGGTTCAATTGGCGAAGACACAGGAGGATTTAGAACAGGTGGGTTTTTATGTCCACTGTCAAGATACCAAATTGGAATGAACCTTTAACATTGCCCAGAGAAGATGAGGATGAGATTTTGTTTCTAGTCCATGTCCTAATGTGCCATTAGATGCTTTCTGAGAAGACCGAAGAAAGAGTGGCGCTTCTGCGCTGGGAATCGAGAAGTCAAACCAGTTGGCTATCGCTAGTCTTAGACGTGCAGTTTTAGCACCTATCCCTAATTCCTTAACTCCGTCTGGTCCCGTCGAACAAACTCAGACAGTAGACCTTTTGTTCATTGTCATCGAGTTAACAACCATAGTTTTACTCCTACAGTGGTAATACTATATCCAAATGAAACAGCTACAACAAAATGAATGAGTCAAATGTCCTATTGGTCATTAGCGAGCCGTCCGTCATTGCGACGAGCTGCGGACTAAATTTGAGCACTCGGCTGTGGTAAGGCCCTGCTCGATGCCATCTTGTGGATTGCTGACAAACCATCTGTTGGGACCACGTCATAGGTGCAGACCCGCTTGGAGGAGCGAATCCGGCACCAGTCGGTGGTGCAGGGTACGGTGACTCGACATCATCACCAGCTAACGTCGACCGTGGGCATCCGCTTACAGCACGTGCTGGATTGCCTGCGGTCACCGAACGAAATGTCGAGGGTTAGTAGTGTTTTTAGTTGTCATTTGTCTGAATGTGGGAACCCTGCTTGATTGATGACCTACTATGGACTGGAAAAATGACGCCATCTGACGTTCTCAGGTTCGCAGGATGGTGTTGATGTTGAAGCGCAGGTTTACTGCTGTCCACTCCAGGCAGGAGATGGAGCTCCGGTCATTGTTTGAGGAACAATAACCTAAAATCCGAACTGGCGCACACGGACCGAGGAGGAGGTATGTCATCGAGCGTTAGAATTCGAATCCACTGGCTTAGACCTTCATTTCAAATTCAAGTTGCGAAACCACTTCACAGCTCTGCATCAAACCAATGGAGCCTGGAGTGGAGTGGAGTGGGGTGAGGTGGGGTGAGGTGGGGTGAGGTGGGGTGTTGTGTTGAAATAAACTACACATTTGTGAACCCTGGCTCTGCCGTCTATTGCTGTTAGGGTAATATTAACAGTTATATAAAGTGCAAAGTTATCACAAGCATGATATATAAACAAGAACGATAGTACAGACAGACGCTCCCCTACTTACGAACGAAGGAGTTAGGTTCCGAGCGATTGTTCATAAGTTGAATTTGTTTGTAAGTTGATTCAGTGCTATATTTTGTATTATAATTTATGTTTAAGGCCTATAGAAGTATATTGAAGGTTTATATAAGTGCATTTGTATGTTTAAGGCTTGTATAAGTAACACCCATTGGTTTGTACTGAAAAAAACATTTAATAAAATGGAGAGAATATGTACAGTACGGTATATAGAGAGAGAGCGAGAGATTTATGTATTAGAAAGTGGCCGAAAGAAGCGATCTAACGACAATTGCACAGGTTTTTTCTTTTTTTTTTCATCATAAATGATGCGGTAGCACTGTATGGCATCATTCCATTGATTTGCAAACTTTGTGCAAGGTTCAATATTTGGGTCTTGCTGCTCCATCTTTCTGTTTATAAATGGTACTGACGGTCGAACGCTTCAATGCCCGTGAAACGCTCACCACTCTCACGCGCATCAAGCTTCGTTATTATTGCCACTCGTTTCAAATGAAATGGCTTGCCTCTTCCTTGCAACTCCCTCAATAGAAGCCTTTAGCTTTTCACCAGTCGGCCCATCTCCCCTCATATGAGACAAAAATTCAGGTTAAATGGACCAACCAGAACCACCCAAGACCAGTTCCAATGCAACCACTATTTTTAACGCAATTTACCCCAATTTGGACACTATTTATGGCTTAACATCCCCCCAGAACATCCCTGGAAGACTAATTTTACACAAAATGGTGAATTATACATCTACCCACAAATAAGACACCATTCCTGGGTAAATAGACCAGCCAGAACCACTCAGGACCAGTTCCAATACAAGCACTCGTTGTCATAAAAGTGCCCATATTAGGCACATTGTTTGTGGCATAACTTTACATCACAACTACCCTGGAAGATTATTTTATACAGAATGGTCAATATACATCTACCCTCATATGAGACAAAAATTCAGGGAAAATGGACCAACCAGAACCACCCAAGACCAGTTCCAATGCAACCACTATTTTTAACGAAAATTACCCCAATTTGGGCACTTATTCTTGCCTAACATCCACCCAGAACCTCCCTGGAAGATTATTTTATACAGAATTGTCAATATACATCTCCCCTCATATGAGACAAAAATTCAGGTTAAATGGACCAACCAGAACCGCTCAGGACCAGTTCCAACACAAGCACTCGTTGTCATAAAAGTGCCCATATTAGGCACATTGTTTGTGGCATAACTTTACTTCACAACTACCCTGGAAGATTATTTTATACAGAATGGTCAATATACATCTACCCTCATATGAGACAAAAATTCAGGGAAAATGGACCAACCAGAACCACCCAAGACCAGTTCCAATGCAACCACTATTTTTAACGAAAATTACCCCAATTTGGGCACTTATTCTTGCCTAACATCCACCCAGAACCTCCCTGGAAGATTATTTTATACAGAATTGTCAATATACATCTCCCCTCATATGAGACAAAAATTCAGGTTAAATGGACCAACCAGAACCGCTCAGGACCAGTTCCAACACAAGCACTCGTTGTCATAAAAGTGCCCATATTAGGCACATTGTTTGTGGCATAACTTTACTTCACAACTACCCTGGAAGATTGTTTTATACAGAATGGTCAATATACATCTACCCTCATATGAGACAAAAATTCAGGGAAAATTGACCAACCAGAACCACCCAAGACCAGTTCCAATGCAACCACTATTTTTAACGAAAATTACCCCAATTCGGACACTATTTCTTGCCTAACATCCCCCCAGAACCTCCCTGGAAGACTAATTTTATACAAAATGGTCAATAAACATCTACCCTCATATGAGACACAATTTCAGGCTAAATGGACCAACCAGAACCGCTCAGGACCAGTTCCAACACAAGCACTCGTTGTCATAAAAGTGCCCAAATTAGGCACACTCTTTGTGGCATAACTTTACTTCACAACTACCCTGGAAGATTATTTTATACAGAATGGTCAATATACATCTCCCCTCATATGAGACAAAAATTCAGGTTAAATGGACCAACCAGAACCACCCAAGACCAGTTCCAATGCAACCACTATTTTTAACGCAATTTACCCCAATTTGGACACTATTTATGGCTTAACATCCCCCCAGAACATCCCTGGAAGACTAATTTTACACAAAATGGTGAATTATACATCTACCCACAAATAAGACACCATTCCTGGGTAAATAGACCAGCCAGAACCACTCAGGACCAGTTCCAATACAAGCACTCGTTGTCATAAAAGTGCCCATATTAGGCACATTGTTTGTGGCATAACTTTACTTCACAACTACCCTGGAAGATTATTTTATACAGAATGGTCAATATACATCTCCCCTCATATGAGACAAAAATTCAGGGAAAATGGACCAACCAGAACCACCCAAGACCAGTTCCAATGCAACCACTATTTTTAACGAAAATTACCCCAATTTGGGCACTTATTCTTGCCTAACATCCACCCAGAACCTCCCTGGAAGATTATTTTATACAGAATTGTCAATATACATCTCCCCTCATATGAGACAAAAATTCAGGTTAAATGGACCAACCAGAACCGCTCAGGACCAGTTCCAACACAAGCACTCGTTGTCATAAAAGTGCCCATATTAGGCACATTGTTTGTGGCATAACTTTACTTCACAACTACCCTGGAAGATTGTTTTATACAGAATGGTCAATATACATCTACCCTCATATGAGACAAAAATTCAGGGAAAATTGACCAACCAGAACCACCCAAGACCAGTTCCAATGCAACCACTATTTTTAACGAAAATTACCCCAATTCGGACACTATTTCTTGCCTAACATCCCCCCAGAACCTCCCTGGAAGACTAATTTTATACAAAATGGTCAATAAACATCTACCCTCATATGAGACACAATTTCAGGCTAAATGGACCAACCAGAACCGCTCAGGACCAGTTCCAACACAAGCACTCGTTGTCATAAAAGTGCCCAAATTAGGCACACTCTTTGTGGCATAACTTTACTTCACAACTACCCTGGAAGATTATTTTATACAGAATGGTCAATATACATCTCCCCTCATATGAGACAAAAATTCAGGTTAAATGGACCAACCAGAACCACCCAAGACCAGTTCCAATGCAACCACTATTTTTAACGCAATTTACCCCAATTTGGACACTATTTATGGCTTAACATCCCCCCAGAACATCCCTGGAAGACTAATTTTACACAAAATGGTGAATTATACATCTACCCACAAATAAGACACCATTCCTGGGTAAATAGACCAGCCAGAACCACTCAGGACCAGTTCCAATACAAGCACTCGTTGTCATAAAAGTGCCCATATTAGGCACATTGTTTGTGGCATAACTTTACTTCACAACTACCCTGGAAGATTATTTTATACAGAATGGTCAATATACATCTACCCTCATATGAGACAAAAATTCAGGGAAAATGGACCAACCAGAACCACCCAAGACCAGTTCCAATGCAACCACTATTTTTAACGAAAATTACCCCAATTTGGGCACTTATTCTTGCCTAACATCCACCCAGAACCTCCCTGGAAGACTAATTTTACACAAAATGGTGAATTATACATCTACCCACAAATAGGACACCATTCCTGGGTAAATGGACCAACCAGAACCACTCAGGACCAGTTCCAATACAAGCACTCGTTGTCATAAAAGTGCCCATATTAGGCACATTGTTTGTGGCATAACTTTACTTCACAACTACCCTGGAAGATTATTTTATACAGAATGGTCAATATACATCTACCCTCATATGAGACAAAAATTCAGGGAAAATGGACCAACCAGAACCACCCAAGACCAGTTCCAATGCAACCACTATTTTTAACGAAAATTACCCCAATTTGGGCACTTATTCTTGCCTAACATCCACCCAGAACCTCCCTGGAAGACTAATTTTACACAAAATGGTGAATTATACATCTACCCACAAATAGGACACCATTCCTGGGTAAATGGACCAACCAGAACCACTCAGGACCAGTTCCAATACAAGCACTCGTTGTCATAAAAGTGCCCATATTAGGCACATTGTTTGTGGCATAACTTTACTTCACAACTACCCTGGAAGATTATTTTATACAGAATGGTCAATATACATCTACCCTCATATGAGACAAAAATTCAGGGAAAATGGACCAACCAGAACCACCCAAGACCAGTTCCAATGCAACCACTATTTTTAACGAAAATTACCCCAATTTGGACACTATTTCTTGCCTAACATCCCCCCAGAACCTCCCTGGAAGACTAATTTTATACAAAATGGTCAATAAACATCTACCCTCATATGAGACACAATTTCAGGCTAAATGGACCAACCAGAACCGCTCAGGACCAGTTCGAACACAAGCACTCGTTGTCATAAAAGTGCCCAAATTAGGCACACTCTTTGTGGCATAACTTTACTTCACAACTACCCTGGAAGATTATTTTATACAGAATGGTCAATATACATCTCCCCTCATATGAGACAAAAATTCAGGTTAAATGGACCAACCAGAACCACCCAAGACCAGTTCCAATGCAACCACTATTTTTAACGCAATTTACCCCAATTTGGACACTATTTATGGCTTAACATCCCCCCAGAACATCCCTGGAAGACTAATTTTACACAAAATGGTGAATTATACATCTACCCACAAATAAGACACCATTCCTGGGTAAATAGACCAGCCAGAACCACTCAGGACCAGTTCCAATACAAGCACTCGTTGTCATAAAAGTGCCCATATTAGGTACATTGATTGTGGCATAACTTTACTTCACAATTACCCTGGAAGATTATTTTATACAGAATGGTCAATATACATCTACCCTCATATGAGACAAAAATTCAGGTTAAATGGACCAACCAGAACCACCCAAGACCAGTTCCAATGCAACCACTAATTTTTCACGAAAATTACCCCAATTTGGACACTATTTCTTGCCTAACATCCCCCCAGAACATCCCTGGAAGACTAATTTTATACAAAATTGTCAATTATACATGCACCCACATTTTAGGCACTTTTTCCGGGGAAAATACCCCCCCAGAACCGAACTGGGCTACTTTTTATACAAACCAGTACGCACTGGGACGCTATGGAATCCGCAGAACTCTGCCACACTGTGGACAACCTGTGGTACTGCGACCGTTCAAGCTCCCGTAAGCCTATGCACTTTTAGCGTTTAAAATTACCTTTCTGGCTGAAAAGAAAAGCTTTTTACACACCCACTCTACTCTAATAAAGGTCCCCTTATTTTAGAAACTATTCCCGAGTGAAAATAAGCCCCCAGAAAGAAGTCGACATGCTTTTTATACATGCACGTTGGTCTATTACAGTCAACCAGCATTTGGGACACTCTTCCTGGGTAAACTTTTGCACCAGAACCTCCCTGGAGCATTTATTTTGATACCAAATCGTCAATAATACATGCACCCAGAATTTATGCACTTTTTCCGGTGAAAATAACCCACCAGAACCGAAATATCCTCCTTTTTTTATACAGACTTTGACGCACTGGGCCTCTATGTAACCCGAAAAACTCTGCCACACTGTGGACAAACTTTATTACTGCGACCGTTCAAAATCCCGTAAGCTTATGCACTTTTCCCGGTTAAAAACACCTTTTGGGCTGAAAAGAAACGCTTTTTACACACCCACTCTACTCTAATAAAGGTCCCCTTATTTTAGAAACTATTCCTGAGTGAAAATAAGCCCCCAGAACGAAGTCGACATGCTTTTTATACATGCACGTTGGTCTATTACAGTCAACCCGCATTTGGGACACTCTTCCTGGGTAAACTGGAGCGTTTATTTTGACACCAAATCGTGTATAATACATGCACCCAGAATTTATGCACTTTTTTCCGGGGAAAATAACCCCCCAGAACCGAAATATCCTGCTTTTTATACAGAATTTGACGCACTGGGCCGCCGCTATGGAACCCGCAGAACTCTGCCACACTGTGGACAAATTTTTTTACTGCAATTAGGGTCAAATTGCCGGGTCAAAACTGTCATTTCTTCGGGTAAATCACCCTCCTGGGCCCGGTTTTAATGTTTAAAAAGGTCAAGTATTTGTATTAAATATATAATATTTGTATTTGATCGATGAGTGCTGATTTAAAACCAAATTTAATGCATTTTTGGCACTTTTGAGAATGGTCGTATGTCGTCGTATTTGGTCGCGCCGACGTTTATGGCTGTCTTTTACCCAGGAAAATAACTCCCAGTGCCCGGTAGTCATGTCTGATAAGCTCCAGTAAGCTCCAGTATTTGTATTTCATCAATAAATGCTGATTTTACCCCATTTTAGTGCATATTTGGGACTTTTGCGAATGGTCGTCGTACTTGGTCGCGCAGACGTTTATGGCTGTCTTTCCCCCGTGAAAATCATCCCCAGTTTCTGGTAGTCATGTCTGATCAGCTCCAGTATTTGTATTTCATCAACAAGTGCTGATTTTAGTTCATATTGGCACTTTTGAGAATGGTCGCACGTCGTCGTATTTGGTCGCGCCGACGTTTATAGCTGTCTTTCCCCCCGGAAAATCACCCCCAGTGCCCGGTAGTCATGTCTGATAAGCTCCAGTAAGCTCCAGTAATTCTATTTCATCCATAAGTGCTGATTTTAGTTCATTTTAGGCACTTTTGAGAATGGTCGTATGTCGTCGTATTTGGTCGCGCCGACGTTTATGGCTGTCTTTTCTCCCCAGGAAAATCACCCCCAGAGCCCGGTAGTCATGTCTGATAAGCTCCAGTAAGCTCCAGTAATTCTATTTCATCCATAAGTGCTGATTTTAACCCATTTTAGTGAATTTTAGGCCCTTTGGCGAATGGTCGTCGCGCCGACTTTTATGGTTGTCTTTTCCCCAGGAAAATCACCCCCAGTGCCCGGTAGTCATGTCTGATAAGCTCCAGTATTTGTATTTCATGAACAAGTGCTGATTTTAGTTCATTTTTGGCACTTTTGAGAATGGTCGTATGTCGTCGTATTTGGTCGTTCCGACGTTTATGGCTGTCTTTTCCCCAGGAAAATCACCCCCAGTGCCCGGTAGTCATGTCTGATCAGCTCCAGTAAGCTCCAGTAATTGTATTTCACCCATAAGTGCTGATTTTAACCCATTTTAGTGAAATTTTGGCCCTTTGGCGAATGGTCGTCGTCGTCGCGCCGACCTTTATAGCTGTCTCCCCCCCCGGGAAAATCACCCCCAGTGCCCGATATTAATGTGTGAAAAGCTCCAGTATTTGTATTTCATCGTTTAAAAACGATCACTCCGCTTTTGGAACACCATTTTCCACACCTTAAGAGAGTCAGATCTACTCCTCCCGACCTTTATAGCTGTCTCCCCCACCGGAGAAAATCACCCCCAGAGCCCGGTAGTCATGTCTGAAAAGCCCCAGTAACTTCCAGTAATTGTAATTAATCATTAAATGCTGTTTTAAAAAAATATTACTCCGCTTTTGGAACACTTTTTCTGGGCATTACCTTGCTCCTTTTCGCCGTCTTGCGGACAAACTTCGGTACTGCAAACGGGCTCAAATTGCCGGGTCAAAAGTGTCATTTCTTCGGGGAAATAACCCTCCTGGGCCCGGTTTTAATGTTTAAAAAGGTGTAGTATTTTTTATTAAAGATATAATATTTGTATTTGATCGATGAGTGCTGATTTAAAACCCATTTTAGTTCATTTGGGGCACTTTTGAGAATGGTCGTATGTCGTCGTATTTGGTCGTTCCGACGTTTATGGCTGTCTTTCCCCCAGGAAAATCACCCCCAGAGCCCGGTAGTCATGTCTGATAAGGTCCAGTAAGCTCCAGTATTTGTATTTCATCAATAAATGCTGATTTTAACCCATTTTAGTGAATTTTTGGCCCTTTGGCGAATGGTCGTCGTCGCGCCGACGTTTATGGCTGTCTTTTCCCCAGGAAAATCACCCACATTGCCCGGTAGTCATGTCAGATAAGCTCCAGTAATTGTATTTCATCAACTAGTGCTGATTTTAGTTCATTTTGGGCACTTTTGAGAATGGTCGTATGTCGTCGTATTTGGTCGTTCCGACGTTTATGGCTGTCTTTTCCCCAGGAAAATCACCCCCAGAGCCCGCTAGTCATGTCTGATAAGCTCCAGTAACTCTATTTCATCCATAAGTGCTGATTTTATTTCATTTTAGGCACTTTTGAGAATGGTCGTATGTCGTCGTATTTGGTCGCGTGCCGACGTTTATGGCTGTCTTTCCCCCTGGAAAATCACCCCAAGAGCCTGGTAGTCATGTCTGATAAGCTCCAGTAAGCTCCAGTAATTCTATTTCATCCATAAGTGCTGATTTTAACCCATTTTAGTGAAATTTTGGCACTTTCGCGAATGGTCGTCGTCGTCGCGCCGACCTTTATAGCTGTCTCCCCCCGGGAAAATCACCCTCAGTGCCCGATATTAATATGTGGAAAAGCTCCAGTATTTGTATTTCATGGTTTAAAAACCATCACTACGCTTTTGGAAACACTTTTCTGCACATTTTAACCATTTTCCGTAAGAGAGTCATAGTTACTCCCGCCGTTTACCCGGCCTGGTTGATGGACCTTGCTCCTTTTCGCCGTCTGGCGGACAAACTTCGGTACTGCATTCGGGTCAGGTGCGGTCCTGAAAAGGGCACCTTTTTCCTGGGTAAAATTTAAACTTTTTCATCGGTCTTTTTCGACATTTCTTGCTGGCTTTTCAAGCACTTTCACTGGGTTGATTTTTTTTTTTTTAACATTTTGGCCTTTTTTTATTTTTAACAAGTTTACCCACGTTTTACAAAACTTTGTGCGGGCTTTAGATGCACTATTCCTGGGTTGATTTTAAACATGTTGCCCTTTATTTTTAACAAGTTTACCCACGTTTTACAAATCTTTTGCGGGCTTTAGATGCACTATTCCTGGGTTGATTTAAAACATTTTGCCCTTTTTTATTTTTAACAAGTTTACCCACGTTTTTCAAAACTTTGTGCGGGCTTTAGATGCACTATTCCTGGGTTGATTTTAAACATGTTGCCCTTTATTTTTAACAAGTTTACCCACGTTTTACAAATCTTTTGCGGGTTTTAGATGCACTATTCCTGGGTTGATTTAAAACATTTTGCCCTTTTTATTTTAACAAGTTTACCCACGTTTTTCAAAACTTTGTGCAAGCTTTAGATGCACTATTCCTGGGTTGATTTAAAACATTTTGCCCTTTTTATTTTAACAAGTTTACCCACGTTTTACAAATCTTTTGCGGGTTTTAGATGCACTATTCCTGGGTTGATTTAAAACATTTTGCCCTTTTTATTTTAACAAGTTTACCCACGTTTTACAAATCTTTTGCGGGTTTTAGATGCACTATTCCTGGGTTAATTTAAAACATTTTGCCCTTTTTATTTTAACAAGTTTACCCACGTTTTTCAAAACTTTGTGCGGGCTTTAGATGCACTATTCCTGGGTTGATTTTAAACATGTTGCCCTTTATTTTTAACAAGTTTACCCACGTTTTACAAATCTTTTGCGGGTTTTAGATGCACTATTCCTGGGTTGATTTAAAACATTTTGCCCCGGTTCGGGGGTCAATTTCACCCCGGAAAAGCTTCCCAAAAAACGGTCACTTGTATAACAAACGAGGATATAACTGATAAGTTACACTTTACCCTTTAGTTTGAGCTCAACTACCCGTGAAATGACTCTCTTGTGCTGGAACGGTATTTTGACGTAATACCTCCGTTTGTCCGCGAGACGGCAGAAATGAGTCCGGCCAACCGGGACTATTTTTTCAAAGTAATCAAGCGGGTACTAGGAGTTTCCCTCTCCGAGAAAAGCCACTCTCCATCGGGCAAGTTTCTAGTCGTAATACCAAAGTTCTACAAAAGTGGGTAAAAACTGTCACAATGCCCAGATAAGTGTTCCAAAAGCCGGGGAAAGATATTTAGAGTCATCGGGGGGTACAGTTGGGAAAAAAGTTGAACGTGGCTAAAAACGGTCTTCGTGCCCAGAATGGTGTTCCAAATGCTGGGTAATTGCATGGGGTGTCATCTGTGAAAAAGTTGGAAAAATGTTAAAAATGGTCGAAAATGGTTAAAATGTGCACAAAACTGTTCAAAATGATGTTTAAATTTACCAGGAGTCATTTGTTAAAAAGTTGAAAAAATGTCAAAAATGGTCGAAAATGCTTAAAATGTGCACAAAACTGTTCAAAATGATTTTTAAAACTACCAGGAGTCATTTGTTAAAAAGTTGGAAAAATGTCAAAAATGGTCGAAAATGGTTAAAATGTGCATAAAACTGTTAGAAATGAAGTTTAAAACTACCAGAAGTCATTTTTTAAAAAGTTGGAAAAATGTCAAAAATGGTCGAAAATTGTTAAAATGTGCATAAAACTGTTAGAAATGAAGTTTAAAAGTACCACGAGTCATTTTTTAAAAAGTTGGAAAAATGTCAAAAATGGTCGAAAATGTTTAAAATGCCCCCAAAACAGGTCCAAATCATGGGGGAAATTTCCAGGAATCATCGGTGGAAAAACCTGGAAGTCTGTCCAAAGGGGTTGAACATGGTTAAAATGCCCAGAGAAAGTGTCCAAATCTCGGATAAAAATTCCAGCAATCATCGGTGGAAAAACCTGGAAGTCTGTCCAAAGGGGTTGAACATGGTTAAAATGCCCAGAGAAAGTGTCCAAATCTCGGATAAAAATTCCAGCAATCATCGGTGGAAAAACCTGGAAGTCAGTCCAAAGGGGTTGAACATGGTTAAAATGCCCAGAGAAAGTGTCCAAATCTCGGATAAAAATTCCAGCAATCATCGGTGGAAAAACCACCGGAACCACCCCTCCCAACTGTCTTCTGTTTTGCTGAAAAAAATGACAAAGTCTTTATTTGAATGAAAAAAGGATTACCCATTTACTGAACGACTAGTGTAGTGATTAGTCAAACGAGAGCGGGATTCGAACCCCATCTCCCACATGGCAGTCACATCCACTAATTTGAGGTCTGTCTGACCCATTGTCTTTGCCACTGGACCACAGTGACTTCTGAAATGAGATGATTGGAAGTTATATTTATCATTTTCATCACCTCAATAAACAATTTGAGATTTGCAAAGAGTGGACTTGAACTCACTCCAGATTTGAACTTGTGTCCAACTTCAATTTCAACCCATTGTTCTTGCCACTGGACCACAGTGTCTTCTGAAATGATGTGATTGGAAGTTATACAGACGCTCCCCTACTTACGAACATTCAACTTACGAACAACGGTACATACGAACATGTCTGCAAATTGCGTTTAAGTCCAAAAATGTTCGCAAGTCCAATTTTGTATTTCGCGTCTTTTTCGGAGTAGTACTCCTTTCCGCCGCTAATACCGACGCCTGGCGCTGTGAGAGCTCAGCTCACCCAGCATCTACCTTCTTCGTTGCAATGCGGAAGTGCGTGAATGTATCTCCAGTGTGCAAAGAACCTTTTTCATTTGTATCATTAAATATCTCATGCATCCAATATTGAATATGGTTGGTAAAAAGCTAAAGGCTTCTATTGAGGGAGTTGCAAGGAAGAGGCAAGCCATTTCATTTGAAACGAGTGGCAATAATAACGAAGCTTGATGCGCGTCAGAAAGTGGTGAGCGTTGCACATTCAGTACCATTTATAAACAGAAAGATCGAGCAGCAGGACCCAAATATTGAACGTTGCACAAAGTTTGCAAATCAATTGAATGATGCCATACAGTGCTACTGCATCATTTATGATGAAAAAAAGAAGAAAACTGTGCAATCGTCATTAGGTCGCTTCTTTTGGCCAGTTTCTAATACATAAATCTATCTCTCTCTCTACAGTACTGTACATATTCTCTCCATTTTATTATTTTTTTTTTTTTTCAGTACAAACCAATGCGTGTTACTTATACAAGCCTTAAACATACAAATGCACTTATATAAACCTTCAATATACTTATATAGGCCTTAAACATAAATTATAATACAAAATATAGCACTAAATCAACTTACAAACAAATTCAACTTATGAACAATCGCTCGGAACCAATTGCGTTCGTAAGTTGAGGAGTGTCTGTATTTATCCTTTTAATTACCTCAATAAACAATTTGAGAATTGCAAAGAGTGGAATCAAACTCACTTCTGATTTGAACTTGAGTCCACCTGAAGTTCTGACCCATTGTCTTTGCCACTGCACCACTGTAAAGTTGGAAGTTGTATTTATCCTTTTCATTACTGTAATAACTTTGCAGTTTATATAACTGTTAATATATCCATAACAGCAATAGACGGCGGAGCCAGGGTAAAACACGTGTAGCTCTTTATTGCCACTGTCCAACAACAACCACACACACACACAAACAAACCGGACACACAACACTACTACGTCCGGGTTACGCTGTGCTACCCCACGGCTCCAGGTGGCGTGGTTAAACACACTTCCATAACCCGAGGCAACTATCATTATCAATATATTACACTCCTCCCCCTTTAACTATGAAGTTCCTATTTAGACTTAGCACTCAACTCCAACAATTATCTTTGCCTCATTAACTTTTTATAATTTTACTTCTCAACTTGTAACTAAATTATTACTGCTAACACAACCATTAGACTCAATATTCCAGTCTTTGACATTTCAATCTCAGGAACTCTTTTCACATTTTTGTATGAACAGGAACTCTTTTATTTTAGGAACGACGTTCCTCACAACTGACCGATCACAAATTCAGTTGCTTCGGAGGTGCTCTATCTCTCACTGGGTACCTGCGCCCACACACCTCTGGGGAACTGACTGCTCGGTTGTCAGGTGTAACTGTCTTGTCACAGGCCACTGAGCCTGGCGAAGATGTTACACGTGTCTCTTCAGGTGAGTACGGGCTACCACCTACTGCTCCAGGTGTGCCTTTCCCCCCCACATCTGCGTGAACCACCACAGGGTACTTGTTTGTGATGTCCAGCTGCTCATCCGGAAGCTCCAATGTCTCTGGTCTGGACGGTTGGTTGTACAGCAGATGATCAATGTGGATCGAGCGTCGGCTCACACCATTCCACACCAGGTAGGTGACTGGTCCGAGTCTCTTTTCCACTGTTCCTTTTGTCCACCTCTCCTTCCCTCCACGGAAATTCCGGATCAGAACTGAGTCACCCTCAGACAGATGTCTCAGCTTGGAGGTGGTTCTATCATGATAGTGTTTCTGCTTCTCTTGTTTTGCTTCCACCACTCGAGCGAGATCTGGTTTCAGTAAACTGAACCTGGTCCTGATTTGACGTTTTAAAAACAGTTCCGCTGGTGCACATCCTGTAACAGTGTGCGGTGTACTCCTGTATGCTATCAGGAAGTTAGCTAGCCTGTGCTGCATAGTTATTGTGACCTTTTGTTTCTTCTCCTCGAGTACTTGTTTCAGCAGTGATGCTTTCACTGTCTGAACTGCTCGCTCTGCCGCTCCATTGGAAGCGGGATGGTAAGCTGGTACCAAAGTTTGTTTTATTCCGTTGCTCAGCAGGAATGTCTTGTACTCCTGCGAAGTGAATTGAGGTCCGTTGTCAGAAACAATCTCCTCAGGAAGCCCGTAGGAAGCAAAAATATTCCGCAACGCCTCAATCATTTTGGTTGCTGTGGTTGTTGCCATGGCGATGACCTCCAGCCATTTTGAATGACTGTCCACTACTACTAAAAAGTGGTGTTGGTCTTTCTCTGCAAAGTCAATATGTATTCTCTGCCAAACTCTAGTCGGCCATTTCCAGACGTGTAAAGGTGCGGTTGCAGGTAGTTTCCTCACACTCTGACAGGCGTCACATTGTTGTACTGTATGTTCTATGTCACTGTCCAACTGCGGCCACCACAAATAGCTCCTGGCCAAGGCCTTCATCCTGCACCCTCCCGGGTGTCCTAGGTGAAGATCATGCAGTAGTCGCTCTCGGTGTGCTGGTGGAATGATAACTCGAATTCCCCACAATATGCAACCTTGTTCCACCGACAGTTCATTTTTCCTGAAAAAGTATGGTTTCAGTCTCTCGTCCTTGTTTTGACTTGGCCATCCAGACCGAGTCAGCTCCAGTACTTTGCATAGGACTGGGTCCCTGAGAGTCCTCTGTGCAATCTCTGTAGCTTGCACGGGAAGCTCATCTACTACTGAGAAATAGAAGATGCCGTTTTCCTCCGCTGTGTTATCCTTTTCCTTCCCCGGCAGTCTAGATAACGCATCTGCATTGGCATTTTCTGCTGACGTTCTGTACTCTATACTGTAGTCATAAGCCATCAGTCTCAGCGCCCAGCGCTGCATTCGCAGAGCAGCTAAAGTGGGAATTTCAGACTTGGGTCCCAAAATAGCAAGAAGGGGCTTGTGGTCAGTTATTAAACTGAACTTTCGGCCATATAAATATTTATGAAATTTAGTCACGCCAAAAATTATGGCCAAAGCCTCTTTCTCTATCTGACTATATTTGTTTTCTGCCTCTGTCAATGTACGCGATGCAAATGCGATCGGTTTCTCATCTCCATTTTCCATTATGTGAGATATGACAGCCCCGATTCCATAAGGGGATGCATCGGAAGCTAATCTCAGGGGTTTCTTGGTGTCATAGTGCACTACTACTGAGCTTTTTACTAACTGTTCTTTTGCATCTTTGAATGCTGCTGCACATTTAGTAGTCCATTGCCAATCAACTTCCTTCTTCAGTAGTTGATGTAGCGGCTGCAGCACCGTCGACAGGTCTTTCATGAACCGACCATAATAGTTTAATAGTCCTAGAAAAGACCGTAGCTCTGTGACGTTTGTAGGCTGGGGTGCATTAACGATGGCTGCCACTTTTGTCGCAGTGGGGTGCAGTCCCTCCTTATCTATCAGATGCCCCAGGTATTCTACTTTCTCCTTCATGAAATCACATTTTGCTCTTTTCACTCTTACCCCGTAGCTCTCCAGGCGGCTCAGTACCTCCTCCAGATTCCTCAGGTGTTCAGCTCTTGTCTTTCCTGTGACCAAAATGTCGTCTAAAAAACAGGTGACATGCTCCAAGCCTTGGAGTATCTGGTCCATCACATTCTGAAATATGGAAGGAGCACTGGACACTCCGTATGAAAGTCTATGATACACATACAGTCCTTTGTGAGTATTTATTGTCAAATACTTTTCTGAGTCTTTTCCTAACTCCAGCTGTTGGTAAGCCTGTGACAAGTCTAACTTGCTGAAAAGAATGCCTCCAGCTAGGGTGGCAAAAAGGTCTTCAACGTTTGGTAGTGGATAGGTCTCCTCTTCCACACTTTGATTTACTGTGACCTTATAGTCTCCACAGATACGAATTGACTTGTCTGCTTTGGGTACCACTACTATGGGCGCGGCCCACTGACTATGTTCTTTCTTTGAGATAATGCCAGCTTTCTCTAGGCGATTTAACTCAGTCTCAACTGCATTCTTTAATGCATATGGCACTGGTCTGGCCTTCCTGAAGATCGGTTTGGTATTTGGCTTTACTGTAATGTTGGCCTTAAAATTTCGAATAGTGCCCAACTCCTCAGCAAACACTGCTTTGTGTCTCTGCAACACTGTATCCACATCTGCGTCGTTACCGCCCCTTGCTGGTATAACTGAGAAGATGCGTGCCCAGTCCAGTTTGAAGTTTTGGAGCCAGTTACGGCCAAGTAGGGCTGGTCTGTCACCTTTTACGATCACTAATGCTAACTCCCCACCCTGGGTCCCATATTTTACCTTGGCCGTCACTTGTCCCATCAAAGGAATGTTCTCTCCGGAAAAAGTTGACAGCTGCACTTTACTTACTTCCAAAGGCAGATGAGAGAGATGCTTCTTATACACAATTTCCGAAACAAGTGTTACCGCCGCCCCTGTGTCCAGTTGCATCTCTAGAGGAGTTCCTTCTACTATGACCTGTACTGTCATTTCCTTCTTCCAATTCCAGACAGCATTTGTGGGATACACGGCATTCAAGCGATATGACTCCCACAGTTCATCATCCGCACTTCCTGTTGTCTCATTTTGATTTCCGTTTACATACTGTGTGTCCTTGCCAACTTTTCGTTTTACACATCCTTGCTATGTGTCCTCCTTTTGAACACTTGTAACATGTCTCTCCTTTATACCTGCATTCCTGAGGGGCGTGGTTGCTCAGTCCACATCTGTAACAGGGTTGGTGATTCTCTTTTCTCTGTGGTCTGAATTTTCCAATTGTGGTTTTACTTTTCCAATCGCTGGTGGCTGGTTGGTATTTCCACGCACTTTTGCTTGTCTTTTCCTGGTCAATCTTATTTAATGTGGCAGGTCCTTCCATTTTGCGAGCGAACTCCAACGTACTCTTTGATGCCATCTCCATGGACAACGACAGTTCACATGTTTTTTTAAATGTTAGATCTTGCTCCGCGAGTAATCTTCTCTGAATAGCTTCCACTCTCAATCCACAAACAAATCTGTCTCTCATTGCTTCGTCCAAATGGAGACCAAATTCGCAGTGGCTGGATAGCTGCTTCAACGCCACAATATAATCCGACACAGACTCGTTTTCTCTCTCTGATTCCTCTTTTGAAACTTGAATCGCTCCGCGATCACCAGCGGTTTCGGGTTGTAATGAGATGCTAATCTTCCACTTAGCACCTCATATGAGAGGCTACTAGGCTTCTCTGGTATGCAAAGGCCCTTCAACAGTCCGTAGGCCTCTGCACCTATTATAGACAGGAACACGTTGGTTTTTTTACCTTCCTCCACTTCGTTGATGATCATCCATTGCTCAAAACGTTCCAAATAAGATTCAAAATCTTCTTTAAGTGCCTCGTATTCGCCGAGATTTCCCAGGAATCTGGCCATGATGCAGCGCCGCCGTTAGCTTAGCACTCGTGCTAATGCTAGTCTGCAAAGTCACGTTACCTCCTTGTAACGCCTTAATCTCCTCGTCCGAAACTTTTAATCCCTACCGCTGGAAAGGGATCCCATACGCGTCGCCACTGTAATAACTTTGCAGTTTATATAACTGTTAATATATCCATAACAGCAATAGACGGCGGAGCCAGGGTAAAACACGTGTAGCTCTTTATCGCCACTGTCCAACGACAACCACACACACACAAACAAACAAACCGGACACACAACACTACTACGTCCGGGTTACGCTGTGCTACCCCACGGCTCCAGGTGGCGTGGTTAAACACACTTCCATAACCCGAGGCAACTATCATTATCAATATATTACAATTACCTCAATAAACAATTTGAGAATTGCAACGAATGGAATTGAACTCACTCCTGATTCCCACCTCATGTTCTGACCCAATGATTTTGCCAGTGGACCACAGCAACAACTAGAAGGTGAAGAATCAGAAGTCAGATTTATTCTCCGACTCTCTTAGCCTTACTTGCTGTCATTTTTTAAAGAAAAAAAGCCTTACTATACTATGTCGTTTTTTAAGAAAAGAAGCCTTACTATACAATATCGTTTTTTAAGAAAAAAAGGCTTCCTCTACTATGTCGTTTTTCAAGAAAAAAAGCCATGCTATACTATGTCGTTTTTTTAGGAAAAAAAGCCTTACTATACTATGTCGTTTTTTAAAGGAAAAAAGCCATACTATACTATGTCGTTTTTTAGGGGGAAAAGCCATGGACGAGTTATCAGGGTTTTCAGGGAAAAAGCCTTCCTCTACAATGTCGTTTTTCAAGAAAAAAAGCCATGCTATACTATGTCGTTTTTTTTAGGGGGAAAAAGCCATACTTTACTATGTCGTTTTTTTTAGGAAAAAAAGCCTTACTATACTATGTCGTTTTTTAAGAAAAAAAGCCTTACTATACATGGTCTTTTTTAAACAAAAAAGCCTTACTATACATGGTCATTTTTTAAGAAAAAAGCCTTACTTTACATGGTCTTTTTTGTAAATAAAAAGCCTTACTATACTATGTCGTTTTTAAAGACAAAAAAGCCTTACTATACTGTGTCGTTTTTAAAGAAAATAAGCCTTACTATACTATGTCGTCTTTAAAGAAAAAAGCCTATACTATGTTGTTTTTTAAGAAAAAAGCCTTACTATACTATGTCGTTTTTTACAAAAAAAAGCCATACTATACTATGTCGTTTTTTAGGGAAAAAGCCTTCCTCGACTATGTCGTTTTTCAAGAAAAAAAGCCATGCTATATTATGTCGTTTTTTAGGGGGGAAAAGCCATACTATACTATGTCGTTTTTTAAGAAAAAAAGCCTTACTATACTATGTCGTTTTTTAAGAAAAAAAGCCATACTATACTATGTCGTTTTTTAAAGGAAAAAAGCCATACTATACTATGTCGTTTTTTAGGAAAAAAAGCCTTACTATACTATGTCGTTTTTTAAAGGAAAAAAGCCATACTATACTATGTCGTTTTTTAGGGGGAAAAGCCATACTATACTATGTCGTTTTTTTAGGGAAAAAGCCTTCCTCTACTATGTCGTTTTTCAAGAAAAAAGTCATGCTATACTATGTCGTTTTTTTAGGGGAAAAAAGCCATACTATACGATGTCGTTTTTTTAGGGAAAAAAAGCCTTACTATACTATGTCGTCTTTAAAGAAAAAAGCCTATACTATGTTGTTTTTTAAGAAAAAAGCCTTACTATACTATGTCGTTTTTTACGAAAAAAAGCCTTACAATACTATGTCGTTTTTTTTTTAAGAAAAAAGCCTTACAATACTATGTCATTTTTTAAGAAAAAAAGCCTTACTATACTATGTCGTCTTTTAAGAAAAACGCTTTACTGTACATGGTCGTTTTTTTTAAATAAAAAAGCCTTACTATACATGGTCATTTTTTAATAAAAACCCTTAATATACATGGTCATTTTTAAAGAAAAAAGCCTGACTATATATACATAGTATTTATTTTTTAAACAAATAAAAGCTTTACTTTACATAGACCACTTTAAGTCGTTTTTAAAGACAAAAAAGCCTTTATGTCGTTTTTAAAGACAAAAAAGCCTTTATGTCGTTTTTAAAGACAAAAAAGCCTTACTATACTGTGTTGTTTTTAAAGAAAATAAGCCTTACTATACTATGTCGTCTTTAAAGAAAAAAGCCTTACTATACTATGTCGTTTTTTAGGAAAAAAAGCCTTACTATACTATGTCGTTTTTTAAAGGAAAAAAGCCATACTATACTATGTCGGTTTTCAGGGAAAAAGCCTTCCTCTACTATGTCGTTTTTCAAGAAAAAAAGCCATGCTATACTATGTCGTTTTTTTTAGGGGGAAAAAGCCATACTTTACTATGTCGTTTTTTTAGGAAAAAAAGCCTTACTATACTATGTCGTTTTTTAAGAAAAAAAGCCTTACTATACATGGTCTTTTTTAAACAAAAAAGCCTTACTATACATGGTCATTTTTTAAGAAAAAAGCCTTACTTTACATGGTCTTTTTTGTAAATAAAAAGCCTTACTATACTATGTCGTTTTTAAAGAAAATAAGCCTTACTATACTATGTCGTCTTTAAAGAAAAAAGCCTATACTATGTTGTTTTTTAAGAAAAAAGCCTTACTATACTATGTCGTTTTTTACAAAAAAAAAGCCTTACAATACTATGTCGTTTTTTTTTAAAGAAAAAAGCCTTACAATACTATGTCATTTTTTAAGAAAAAAAGCCTTACTATACTATGTCGTCTTTTAAGAAAAACGCTTTACTGTACATGGTCGTTTTTTTTTTTTAATAAAAAAGCCTTACTATACATGGTCATTTTTTAATAAAAACCCTGAATATACATGGTCATTTTTAAAGAAAAAAGCCTGACTATATATACATAGTATTTATTTTTTAAACAAATAAAAGCTTTACTTTACATAGACCACTTTTTTTTAAAAGAAAAAGCCTTACGATGTCCAGCCATTCAAGTCATTTTGCATGCCAGCTTTACGTTTGTACCAAATCTCGGGGTATTCTTTGCTCAGTTATGAAGCACGTCTAATAAGATGAATAAATATTTGACATTATCGTCGACAAGGAAAAAGAGTGTCGCCAAACTTTCGTCAAAACATATACAGACGCTCCCCTACTTACGAACGCAATTGGTTCCGAGCTGGTTCATAAGTTGAATTTGTTTGTAAGTTGATTCAGTGCTATATTTTGTATTATAATTTATGTTTAAGGCCGATATAAGTATATTGAAGGTTTATATAAGTGCATTTGTATGTTTAAGGCTTTTATAAGTAACACGCATTGGTTTGTACTGAAAAAAAAAAAAAACATTTAATAAAATGGAGAGAATATGTACAGTACTGTATATAGAGAGAGAGAGAGAGAGAGATTTATGTATTAGAAAGTGGCCGAAAGAAGCGATCTAACGACAATTGCACCGTTTTCTTCTTTTTTTCATCATAAATGATGCGGTAGCACTGTATGGCATCATTCAATTGATTTGCAAACTTTGTGCAAGGTTCAATATTTGGGTCCTGCTGCTCCATCTTTCTGTTTAGAAATGGTACCGACGGTCGGTGGAACGATTCAAGTTGTATTCCCGTGCAACGCTCACCACTTTCTCACGCGCATCAAGCTTCGTAATTATTGCCACTGGTTTCAAATGAAATGGCTTGCCTCTTCCTTGCATCTCCTTCACTAGAAGCCTTTCGCTTTTCACCAACCATATTGAATAATGGCTGCACGAGATATTTCATGATAAAAATGAAAAAGGTTCTTTGCGCACTGGAGATACGTCACGCACTTGCGCAACTTGCGCACTGCAACGAACTGGGCAGAGGAAGGTGGATGCTGGGTGAGCCGAGCGCTCTCAGCGCCAGGCGTCGTCGGTATTAGCGGCGGAAAGAAGCACTACTCGGAAAAAGGCCCGCAATACAAAATCGAAGTGACTCACATTTTTCGACATAAACGCAATTTGCAGACATGTTCGTATGTACCGTTGTTCGTAAGTCGAATGTTCGTAAGTAGGGGAGCGTCTGTACTGTATCATTATTATTTAATTTTTAATCATTACTCAAACATTTTGCAAATAAAATTAGAATTCTTCTTGGACATAAAATGTGTGTTGGCTTTCTGGGAGTGGTAAGCAATGTGTCTATTGATTGACCTTTTCTTTTTGCTTTAAGGATCTCGTTGTGACCTTAGTGGATGTGACGGATCATTCGTTCATGTTTTCCTGCTGTCTTTGCCAAGAGGACTTCCCGAGGTCTGTCTGGGAAGAATTGACCAGCATTGCATTCCATTCCATTCCATTCCATTCCATTCCATTCCATTCCATTCAGTGTGTCATTTTAAAACACCTTGATTTTATTTTTGTGTGCAGTTTGAAAGAGAGATATGGCTTTCATATGGAATTTGGGTCATTTCCTGAAGCGCTGATGAAGTGTTTTGGGAAATGTGGGAGCGAACAGAGTTCCAGCGAGTCCAGGTACCCTAGGTTCTCCTCCTTTTGTTTCATCTCCTAAGGAATGTGCACCCCAACAAGTCTTTTTCTCTTTTGTTTTGTTCCCCAGGTATGACTTGGTGCTCTCGTCCGACTCTCCCTCGCTGGACCGCTCAGCCGAATTGAGCATAGTGGCGAGCGACGAGTTTGCCACCGTCACCAGATTGTCTTTGCCGCTCACACGGGCCCCGGTCGAGCAAGTCAAAGAAGAATACGTGGGCGACCTTGTGACTTTGCTCCAGGTGATGCGTGATTCAACTGTCTCATCCTCTTTTGGCTCATGCGGGCGGGGGGCAACAGCACCTGCATTGGACCACATGTTCATGAACACATTGCTCGGGACACCCTAGCTGGCTTGGAGTGAAACTGCAGCACATTTTCAAAATAAGGGCTGGCGTTTTTTACAAATAACGGCCCATTTTTAAAAACCATTTTTTTCTCGTACAAAAGTTGCTATACGGCGTACACCATTTAAAATGATTACAAAAGGTATAAAACACTGGGAAAAAGTATCACTTGACATGTATGATGTTGTCTTTATGTCACAGGCGCAAAAAGAAAGGCAGCAGGTTCAATTGGCGAAGACACGGCAGGATTTAGAACAGGTGGGTTTTTATGTCCACTGTCAAGATACCAAATCGGAATGAACCTTTAACATTGCCCAGAGAGGATGAGGATGAGATTTTGTTTCTAGTCCATGTCCTAATGTGCCATTAGATGCTTTCTGAGAAGACCGAAGAAAGAGTGGCGCTTCTGCGCTGGGAATCGAGAAGTCAAACCAGTTGGCTATCGCTAGTCTTAGACGTGCAGTTTTAGCACCTATCCCTAATTCCTTAACTCCGTCTGGTCCCGTCGAACAAACTCAGACAGTAGACCTTTTGTTCATTGTCATCGAGTTAACAACCATAGTTTTACTCCTACAGTGGTAATACTATATCCAAATGAAACAGCTACAACAAAATGAATGAGTCAAATGTCCTATTGGTCATTAGCGAGCCGTCCGTCATTGCGACGAGCTGCGGACTAAATTTGAGCACTCGGCTGTGGTAAGGCCCTGCTCGATGCCATCTTGTGGATTGCTGACAAACCATCTGTTGGGACCACGTCATAGGTGCAGACCCGCTTGGCAAAAAAAATACAACACCAGTCGGTGCTGGAGCATAAGGTGATCCAACAACACAAGCAGGCAATGGACACCGTGGACCAGCGTCTCAGACAGACGCTGAAATGCCTGGGATTATCATTTCACGATCTGGGGAAGGTTAGTCGTGTTTTTAGTTGTCATTTGTCTGAATGTGGGAACCCTGCTTGATTGATGACCTACTATGTATGGACTGGAAAAATGACGCCATCTGACGTTCTCAGGCTCACAAGATGGTGACGATGTTCCAGCGCCAGTTTGCTACTCTGAACAACAGGCAGAAGACGGAACTCCGGTCATTGTTTGAGGAACAATAACCTAAAATCCAAACTGGCGCACACGGACGGAGGAGGAGGTATGTCGTCGAGCATTAGAATTCGAATCCACTGGCTTAGACCTTCATTTCAAATTCAAGTTGCCAAACCACTTCCGCTGGATCCAATTCATTTCAGAACCAGTGCTAGCTACTGATAGATCTGAAAATACAACTTCAGGAACAGGTTAAGAAAGAGCAAGATCAATTTAAAGGAAATAAGTTTATTACCGGACTGCAGAAATGGGGAGAGCTCAAATAGCGTGATCGCTCACAGTCTGTTGTCCTTGCAGCTTTCACTGAATGACCAGTGAGTGAGTCTTATATACAGGCAAAACTGACAGTTGTCAGCAGGACTTTGAACAGATACGTTTCAGTCATTTGCAGGGCAAAAAGTAATTGATCAGTGTCGGACAGTTGAGTGTTTGTGCTGACATGTCAACCCAATCACAAGACTAAGATTGATTATTCAGTCAGACTGTTGAGTTTTTATGCTGACATGTCAGCCATTCACAATTTGTATGAGAACGATGCTTTTATACTCACAAAAACTGATATAATCTTACAGCTACCTCTGTACTTTTTGTATACGACGACAATGCCCTTGTGGCAAATGAGATGAGAAATGATGAGCGCAAAAATAACCTCTTAACAATGTACGACATTTATAAAACATGACCCTATTTTCCAGGCTCATACTCCAGTGCGACTTATGTTTTTCTCTCTGACCACCAAAAGCCTGTGGTTTTTTTTTTAGGCTGTATTCTGGTTATCTGAAAAACTGTTAAGTTGACCCCGATGCCTAATTAACCTCTTGTTTGGATTTTGGGTTAGTTCTTGGTTTCTAATCCAATCAAATATTGCCCTCCCAAAAATGCGACTTAATACACCATTGCGATTTATACATTTTTCTTTTGTCTTCAGTGTGTTTTCTTTGGCCGGTCGGTGCGACTTATATTCAGGTGCCCTGGAAAAATACGGAAATGTTAGTTTAAGTGAATGCACTACTGTTGATTTATTGCAACCTATGTGCACAAAAATGACAGTGAGAGACCTCAAAGTGGTTATGCACAATCATTTGACGTGATGTTTGGCAGTACGACATAGCTATGTCAACTTCAAAAAACATTGCACTTTGGTTTGTGTGCAGGAGGAATGCGAGGAGCGGCCCCGTTTGTCCCTCCTGACGTGCCGTCAGAGAGAGCAGCTGCTGTGGTCAATCGGCGGATTGCCCCCTGTTTTGCCTGTGTATTTGTAGATCCCAGTAGTCAGTTAAAGATGTTGTTTGAAGCTAACTGCCTCGATTCCCCTCCTGCTTCCCGCACCTGGGTACTAACCCATTCCCGATGGCGCCACAACGACGCGGCGCCATTGTAACAGCGGGAATGCCAGCGCGGCGAGCGGGAGGAAACGTTGCTGAAGTGCAAGATTGCCTCTCTGAACACGGCTCTGCACCAAATGGAGCAGCAAACAAATCGAGCCAGGGAGGCCCAGAAGGTTAGCGGTTCCTTCCACCTGCGGCATTAGGGGAGGGACCGCTAAGTAGTCAACATAATAAGTTGTCAACAACATAAACAAGTACGACTCCCACAATGACCCCCCAGTACCCCTCAAAATTCATTCATCATTTCATAGTATCAGTCATTCCAAAAATTTGGCCTGTATATCATCAAATGTACGTTACGATATGGTTTCATTGGACAATGATGCAATGTTAGTCCATTTTCCACAATTTGATTCAAATCACGGGCCAGGCAGACCAAAAGTACATCTCCATTTGAACATTTATTTCGAATTTTACTACACTTCATTTCAAACAGAAAAACATGTGTTTCATTGTCCTCATTTTTTGACCCACTGTCTGTATACACATTTAACACAACCAGTGTCATTTCCCCTGTAAAAATATAATAAAAACAAAAAACAAACTATAAATACCATTTTGAAAAAATGAGGAACTTTGGTGCTGGATTTAGATGCTCTTGTGGAGCTCAAAATGAAGCTTTTTGTTTTTGAATCAGTTCGAGAATATTCTTCAATAAACTTTCTTCAGGTTTAGCGTTATCAAGGTAGTGTTTTAGTCGTGCCTTGTCTTTTGGATTCTTATTATTATCATTAATGTTGTAATAACAATAAAATCGGATTATTATCAATGCTTTTCTCAATTGTTGTCTTTTTTAATGGTACAAATAAATACATAGTATTATTGTGTATTACTTTTTCAATGTCATTTGACTAAATTGCAAGATCAATCATCCATTCTGGTTAGTCGTAGTGATACATTGTGAACTTGTTTGCAAACTGCAACCGCTAGGAGGAGACGAAGAAGAAGAAGAAGAAGAAGAAGAAGAAGAAGAAGAAGAAGAAGAAGAAGAAGAAGAAGAAGAAGAAGAAGAAGAAGAAGAAGAAGAAGAAGAAGAAGAAGAAGAAGAACAAGAACAAGAACAAGAAGAAGAAGAAGAAGAAGAAGAAGAAGTGGAAGCGTATAAATTTCCCCGGCAATCTTCGCGATAAGTCACGCTATCTATCGCCATGGCTTTGAGACTGACTGAAGTTTTTGAAGTCACCGTTAAGTGTGAAGGCTCCAACGACAGGTAATCTGAGAAAAAGCCTACTTTTTGAGGTCCTTATTGTTGTTTTAGCAAAGATAGTCAAGTTTTGACCTGTCAATTTAGTCCCCGGGGCTATTTTAAAGTTAAGAATTCTGTGTCTAAGTAATGGCGGTGACTATTCCCCGCATACCTGTCAACTTATACGTTTTCCCCTTATTTTATACGTTTTTTGATCATTTCAAATTGTGTACGCCGTATAACAACTTTTGTACGGGATTTTTTTTAAGTACGTTTTTTGTAAAACGGATCTCGTTTGACGCATTTCGGCTCTAATCCGGATCGTCTCGGTCACTGGTAGCAGACGAAAACGCCATCGTCAACTGCTAATATTGTCATGCTTTAAGCATGATATGCGCACACGCATTCCCCTTTCACACGAAACAGGAAAGGATTAAATCATTTCCTGTTTCGTTATTTAAGCAGCTATGGGTCCGAATACATTCACGGTCGCGTCACGACAACGCGGCGCGACCATAACACTTGCACACGTGCACCCTATGTGAGTAAATATGTGCCGCGTTGCATTTGTACGGTTTTCTATTGCTTAATACGGGGGATTCCAATCATTAATACGGGGAGGAATTGGCCCAGGTTGACAGGTATGTACCCGGTAACCTTTCAATTTCTTGGACTATTTAACCGTTAAGAATTCTGTGTCTAGTTTAATTCTAGTCAAAGGTATTAGTAGACAACAAAATACTGACACATTTAACATTTGTGGCTGGTCAATTCGATGCCAATTTCAAAATACTACATGTCTGCAGAAGTTGCTTGTATCAACCCTGAAAACAGTCCTTTATACTTGCAGAAAAAAAAACCTCCGCATCACCATGGGACTTCAGCCGAGCACAAGTGATCCTCAAAAACACGTGAGTACAGCATTTTTTTTTCAAATCTATCAAAAATCCTGTGCTTTACTGTCTTCATGTTAAATAAAAGTGCCATGAGAAAAGTCTTCATTATTGAGAATGAGTGACATTGCAACCTCAATTTAAACCATCCATGTCTTGTGGCCAAATTTGTGTTACACATGGAAATAGCATGTACAGACGCTCCCCTACTTACGAACGAAGGAGTTAGGTTCCGAGCGGTTGTTCATAAGTTGAATTAGTTGGTAAGTTGATTCAGTGCTATATTTTGTATTATCATTTATCTTTAAGGCCGATATAAGTATATTGAAGGTAAATATAAGTGCATTTGTATGTTTAAGGCTTGTATAAGTAACACGCATTGGTTTGTACTGAAAAAAAAAACATTTAATAAAATGGAGAGAATATGTACAGTACTGTATAGAGAGAGAGAGAGAGAGAGAGAGAGAGAGAGATTTATGTATTAGAAACTGGCCGAAAGAAGCGATCTAACGACAATTGCACCGTTTTCTTCTTTTTTTCATCATAAATGATGCGGTAGCACTGTATGGCATCATTCAATTGATTTGCAAACTTTGTGCAACGTTCAATATTTGGGTCCTGCTGCTCCATCTTTCTGTTTATAAATGGTACTGACGGTCGGTGGAACGATTCAAGTTGTATTCCCGTGCAACGCTCACCACTTTCTCACGCGCATCAAGCTTCGTAATTATTGCCACTGGTTTCAAATGAAATGGCTTGCATCTCCTTCACTAGAAGCCTTTCGCTTTTCACCAACCATATTGACTAATGGCTGCACGAGATATTTCATGATAAAAATGAAAAAGGTTCTTTGCGCACTGGAGATACGTCACGCACTTGCGCAACTTACGCACTGCAACGAACTGGGCAGAGGAAGGTGGATGCTGGGTGAGCCGAGCGCTCTCAGCGCCAGGCGTCGTCGGTATTAGCGGCGGAAAGAAGCACTACTCGGAAAAAGGCGCGCAATACAAAATCGAAGTGACTCACATTTTTCGACATAAACGCAATTTGCAGACATGTTCGTATGTACCGTTGTTCGTAAGTCGAATGTTCGTAAGTAGGGGAGCGTCTGTACTGTATCATTATTATTTATTTTTCATCATTACTCAAACATTTTGCAAATAAAATTAGAATTCTTCTTGGACATAAAATGTGTGTTGGCTTTCTGGGAGTGGTAAGCAATGTGTCTATTGATTGACCTTTTCTTTTTGGTTTAAGGATCTCGTTGTGAAATTGGTGGATGTGCCGGATCATTCTTTCATGTTTTCCTGCCGTCTATGCCAAGAGGACTTCCTGAGGTCTGTCTGGGAAGAATTGACCAGCATTGCATTCCATTCCATTCAGTGTGTCATTTTAAAACACCTTTATTTTATTTTTGTGTGCAGTTTAAAAGTGAGGTATAACCTTCAAATGCAATTCGAGTCATTTCCTGAAGCGCTGATGAAGTGTTTTGGGAAATGTGGGAGCGAACAGAGTTCCAGCGAGTTCAGGTACCCTAGGTTCTCCTCCTTTTGTTTCATCTCCTAAGGAATGTGCACCCCAACAAGTCTTTTTCTCTTTTGTTTTCTTCCGCAGGCATGACTTGCTGCTCTCCTCCGACTCTCCCTCGCTGGACGGCTCAGCCCAATTGAGCATAGTGGCGAGCGACGAGTTTTCCAGCGTCACCAGATTGTCTTTGACACTCACACGGGCCACGGTCGAGCAAGTCAATGAATACGTGGGTGACCTCGTGACTTTGCTCCAGGTGATGCGTGATTCAACTGTCTCATCCTCTTTTGGCTCATGCGGGCGGGGGGCAACAGCACCTGCATTGGACCACATGTTCATGAACACATTGCTCGGGACACCCTAGCTGGCTTGGAGTGAAACTGCAGCACATTTTCAAAATAAGGGCTGGCGTTTTTTACAAATAACGGCCCTTTTTTAAAAACCATTTTTTTCTCGCACAAAAGTTGTTATACGGCGTACACCATTTAAAATGATTACAAAAGGTATAAAACACTGGGAAAATGTATCACTTGACATGTATGATGTTGTCTTTATGTCACAGGCAGAAAAAGAAAGGCTGCAGGTTCAATTGGCGAAGACACAGGAGGATTTAGAACAGGTGGGTTTTTATGTCCACTGTCAAGATACCAAATTGGAATGAACCTTTAACATTGCCCAGAGAAGATGAGGATGAGATTTTGTTTCTAGTCCATGTCCTAATGTGCCATTAGATGCTTTCTGAGAAGACCGAAGAAAGAGTGGCGCTTCTGCGCTGGGAATCGAGAAGTCAAACCAGTTGGCTATCGCTAGTCTTAGACGTGCAGTTTTAGCACCTATCCCTAATTCCTTAACTCCGTCTGGTCCCGTCGAACAAACTCAGACAGTAGACCTTTTGTTCATTGTCATCGAGTTAACAACCATAGTTTTACTCCTACAGTGGTAATACTATATCCAAATGAAACAGCTACAACAAAATGAATGAGTCAAATGTCCTATTGGTCATTAGCGAGCCGTCCGTCATTGCGACGAGCTGCGGACTAAATTTGAGCACTCGGCTGTGGTAAGGCCCTGCTCGATGCCATCTTGTGGATTGCTGACAAACCATCTGTTGGGACCACGTCATAGGTGCAGACCCGCTTGGAGGAGCGAATCCGGCACCAGTCGGTGGTGCAGCGTACGGTGACTCGACATCATCACCAGCTAACGTCGACCGTGGGCATCCGCTTACAGCACGTGCTGGATTGCCTGCGGTCACCGAACGAAATGTCGAGGGTTAGTAGTGTTTTTAGTTGTCATTTGTCTGAATGTGGGAACCCTGCTTGATTGATGACCTACTATGGACTGGAAAAATGACGCCATCTGACGTTCTCAGGTTCGCAGGATGGTGTTGATGTTGAAGCGCAGGTTTACTGCTGTCCACTCCAGGCAGGAGATGGAGCTCCGGTCATTGTTTGAGGAACAATAACCTAAAATCCGAACTGGCGCACACGGACCGAGGAGGAGGTATGTCATCGAGCGTTAGAATTCGAATCCACTGGCTTAGACCTTCATTTCAAATTCAAGTTGCGAAACCACTTCACAGCTCTGCATCAAACCAATGGAGCCTGGAGTGGAGTGGAGTGGGGTGAGGTGGGGTGTTGTGTGGTGTTGTGTTGAAATAAACTACACATTTGTGAACCCTGGCTCTGCCGTCTATTGCTGTTAGGGTAATATTAACAGTTATATAAAGTGCAAAGTTATCACAAGCATGATATATAAACAAGAACGATAGTACAGACAGACGCTCCCCTACTTACGAACGAAGGAGTTAGGTTCTGAGCGATTGTTCATAAGTTGAATTTGTTTGTAAGTTGATTCAGTGCTATATTTTGTATTATAATTTATGTTTAAGGCCTATAGAACTATATTGAAGGTTTATATAAGTGCATTTGTATGTTTAAGGCTTGTATAAGTAACACCCATTGGTTTGTACTGAAAAAAACATTTAATAAAATGGAGAGAATATGTACAGTACGGTATATAGAGAGAGAGAGAGCGAGAGATTTATGTATTAGAAAGTGGCCGAAAGAAGCGATCTAACGACAATTGCACAGGTTTTTTCTTTTTTTTTTCATCATAAATGATGCGGTAGCACTGTATGGCATCATTCCATTGATTTGCAAACTTTGTGCAAGGTTCAATATTTGGGTCTTGCTGCTCCATCTTTCTGTTTATAAATGGTACTGACGGTCGAACGCTTCAATGCCCGTGAAACGCTCACCACTCTCACGCGCATCAAGCTTCGTTATTATTGCCACTCGTTTCAAATGAAATGGCTTGCCTCTTCCTTGCAACTCCCTCAATAGAAGCCTTTAGCTTTTCACCAACCATATTGAATAATGGCTGCACGAGATATTTCATGATAAAAATGAAAAAGGTTCTTTGCACACTGGAGATACATTCACGCACTTCCGCACTGCAACGAAGAAGAAGGTAGATGCTGGGTGAGCTGAGCTCTCACAGCGCCAGGCGTCGGTATTAGCGGCGGAAAGAAGTACTACTCCGAAAAAGGCGCGAAATACAAAATTGAACTTGCGAACATTTTTGGACCGACTGTCGAACACCACAAGGAACCACCCCTCCCAACTGTCTTCTGTTTTGCTGAAAAAAATGACAAAGTCTTTATTTGAATGAAAAAAGGATTACCCATTTACTGAACTACTAGTGTAGTGATTAGTCAAACGAGAGCGGGATTCGAACCCCATCTCCCACATGGCAGTCACATCCACTAATTTGAGGTCTGTCTGACCCATTGTCTTTGCCACTGGACCACAGTGACTTCTGAAATGAGATGATTGGAAGTTATATTTATCATTTTCATCACCTCAATAAACAATTTGAGATTTGCAAAGAGTGGACTTGAACTCACTCCAGATTTGAACTTGTGTCCAACTTCAATTTCAACCCATTGTTCTTGCCACTGGACCACAGTGTCTTCTGAAATGATGTGATTGGAAGTTATACAGACGCTCCCCTACTTACGAACATTCAACTTACGAACAACGGTACATACGAACATGTCTGCAAATTGCGTTTAAGTCCAAAAATGTTCGCAAGTCCAATTTTGTATTTCGCGTCTTTTTCGGAGTAGTACTCCTTTCCGCCGCTAATACCGACGCCTGGCGCTGTGAGAGCTCAGCTCACCCAGCATCTACCTTCTTCGTTGCAATGCGGAAGTGCGTGAATGTATCTCCAGTGTGCAAAGAACCTTTTTCATTTGTATCATTAAATATCTCATGCATCCAATATTGAATATGGTTGGTAAAAAGCTAAAGGCTTCTATTGAGGGAGTTGCAAGGAAGAGGCAAGCCATTTCATTTGAAACGAGTGGCAATAATAACGAAGCTTGATGCGCGTCAGAAAGTGGTGAGCGTTGCACATTCAGTACCATTTATAAACAGAAAGATCGAGCAGCAGGACCCAAATATTGAACGTTGCACAAAGTTTGCAAATCAATTGAATGATGCCATACAGTGCTACTGCATCATTTATGATGAAAAAAAGAAGAAAACTGTGCAATCGTCATTAGGTCGCTTCTTTTGGCCAGTTTCTAATACATAAATCTATCTCTCTCTCTACAGTACTGTACATATTCTCTCCATTTTATTAATTTTTTTTTTTTTTCAGTACAAACCAATGCGTGTTACTTATACAAGCCTTAAACATACAAATGCACTTATATAAACCTTCAATATACTTATATAGGCCTTAAACATAAATTATAATACAAAATATAGCACTAAATCAACTTACAAACAAATTCAACTTATGAACAATCGCTCGGAACCAATTGCGTTCGTAAGTTGAGGAGTGTCTGTATTTATCCTTTTAATTACCTCAATAAACAATTTGAGAATTGCAAAGAGTGGAATCAAACTCACTTCTGATTTGAACTTGAGTCCACCTGAAGTTCTGACCCATTGTCTTTGCCACTGCACCACTGTAAAGTTGGAAGTTGTATTTATCCTTTTCATTACTGTAATAACTTTGCAGTTTATATAACTGTTAATATATCCATAACAGCAATAGACGGCGGAGCCAGGGTAAAACACGTGTAGCTCTTTATTGCCACTGTCCAACAACAACCACACACACACACAAACAAACCGGACACACAACACTACTACGTCCGGGTTACGCTGTGCTACCCCACGGCTCCAGGTGGCGTGGTTAAACACACTTCCATAACCCGAGGCAACTATCATTATCAATATATTACACTCCTCCCCCTTTAACTATGAAGTTCCTATTTAGACTTAGCACTCAACTCCAACAATTATCTTTGCCTCATTAACTTTTTATAATTTTACTTCTCAACTTGTAACTAAATTATTACTGCTAACACAACCATTAGACTCAATATTCCAGTCTTTGACATTTCAATCTCAGGAACTCTTTTCACATTTTTGTATGAACAGGAACTCTTTTATTTTAGGAACGACGTTCCTCACAACTGACCGATCACAAATTCAGTTGCTTCGGAGGTGCTCTATCTCTCACTGGGTACCTGCGCCCACACACCTCTGGGGAACTGACTGCTCGGTTGTCAGGTGTAACTGTCTTGTCACAGGCCACTGAGCCTGGCGAAGATGTTACACGTGTCTCTTCAGGTGAGTACGGGCTACCACCTACTGCTCCAGGTGTGCCTTTCCCCCCCACATCTGCGTGAACCACCACAGGGTACTTGTTTGTGATGTCCAGCTGCTCATCCGGAAGCTCCAATGTCTCTGGTCTGGACGGTTGGTTGTACAGCAGATGATCAATGTGGATCGAGCGTCGGCTCACACCATTCCACACCAGGTAGGTGACTGGTCCGAGTCTCTTTTCCACTGTTCCTTTTGTCCACCTCTCCTTCCCTCCACGGAAATTCCGGATCAGAACTGAGTCACCCTCAGACAGATGTCTCAGCTTGGAGGTGGTTCTATCATGATAGTGTTTCTGCTTCTCTTGTTTTGCTTCCACCACTCGAGCGAGATCTGGTTTCAGTAAACTGAACCTGGTCCTGATTTGACGTTTTAAAAACAGTTCCGCTGGTGCACATCCTGTAACAGTGTGCGGTGTACTCCTGTATGCTATCAGGAAGTTAGCTAGCCTGTGCTGCATAGTTATTGTGACCTTTTGTTTCTTCTCCTCGAGTACTTGTTTCAGCAGTGATGCTTTCACTGTCTGAACTGCTCGCTCTGCCGCTCCATTGGAAGCGGGATGGTAAGCTGGTACCAAAGTTTGTTTTATTCCGTTGCTCAGCAGGAATGTCTTGTACTCCTGCGAAGTGAATTGAGGTCCGTTGTCAGAAACAATCTCCTCAGGAAGCCCGTAGGAAGCAAAAATATTCCGCAACGCCTCAATCATTTTGGTTGCTGTGGTTGTTGCCATGGCGATGACCTCCAGCCATTTTGAATGACTGTCCACTACTACTAAAAAGTGGTGTTGGTCTTTCTCTGCAAAGTCAATATGTATTCTCTGCCAAACTCTAGTCGGCCATTTCCAGACGTGTAAAGGTGCGGTTGCAGGTAGTTTCCTCACACTCTGACAGGCGTCACATTGTTGTACTGTATGTTCTATGTCACTGTCCAACTGCGGCCACCACAAATAGCTCCTGGCCAAGGCCTTCATCCTGCACCCTCCCGGGTGTCCTAGGTGAAGATCATGCAGTAGTCGCTCTCGGTGTGCTGGTGGAATGATAACTCGAATTCCCCACAATATGCAACCTTGTTCCACCGACAGTTCATTTTTCCTGAAAAAGTATGGTTTCAGTCTCTCGTCCTTGTTTTGACTTGGCCATCCAGACCGAGTCAGCTCCAGTACTTTGCATAGGACTGGGTCCCTGAGAGTCCTCTGTGCAATCTCTGTAGCTTGCACGGGAAGCTCATCTACTACTGAGAAATAGAAGATGCTGTTTTCCTCCGCTGTGTTATCCTTTTCCTTCCCCGGCAGTCTAGATAACGCATCTGCATTGGCATTTTCTGCTGACGTTCTGTACTCTATACTGTAGTCATAAGCCATCAGTCTCAGCGCCCAGCGCTGCATTCGCAGAGCAGCTAAAGTGGGAATTTCAGACTTGGGTCCCAAAATAGCAAGAAGGGGCTTGTGGTCAGTTATTAAACTGAACTTTCGGCCATATAAATATTTATGAAATTTAGTCACGCCAAAAATTATGGCCAAAGCCTCTTTCTCTATCTGACTATATTTGTTTTCTGCCTCTGTCAATGTACGCGATGCAAATGCGATCGGTTTCTCATCTCCATTTTCCATTATGTGAGATATGACAGCCCCGATTCCATAAGGGGATGCATCGGAAGCTAATCTCAGGGGTTTCTTGGTGTCATAGTGCACTACTACTGAGCTTTTTACTAACTGTTCTTTTGCATCTTTGAATGCTGCTGCACATTTAGTAGTCCATTGCCAATCAACTTCCTTCTTCAGTAGTTGATGTAGCGGCTGCAGCACCGTCGACAGGTCTTTCATGAACCGACCATAATAGTTTAATAGTCCTAGAAAAGACCGTAGCTCTGTGACGTTTGTAGGCTGGGGTGCATTAACGATGGCTGCCACTTTTGTCGCAGTGGGGTGCAGTCCCTCCTTATCTATCAGATGCCCCAGGTATTCTACTTTCTCCTTCATGAAATCACATTTTGCTCTTTTCACTCTTACCCCGTAGCTCTCCAGGCGGCTCAGTACCTCCTCCAGATTCCTCAGGTGTTCAGCTCTTGTCTTTCCTGTGACCAAAATGTCGTCTAAAAAACAGGTGACATGCTCCAAGCCTTGGAGTATCTGGTCCATCACATTCTGAAATATGGAAGGAGCACTGGACACTCCGTATGAAAGTCTATGATACACATACAGTCCTTTGTGAGTATTTATTGTCAAATACTTTTCTGAGTCTTTTCCTAACTCCAGCTGTTGGTAAGCCTGTGACAAGTCTAACTTGCTGAAAAGAATGCCTCCAGCTAGGGTGGCAAAAAGGTCTTCAACGTTTGGTAGTGGATAGGTCTCCTCTTCCACACTTTGATTTACTGTGACCTTATAGTCTCCACAGATACGAATTGACTTGTCTGCTTTGGGTACCACTACTATGGGCGCGGCCCACTGACTATGTTCTTTCTTTGAGATAATGCCAGCTTTCTCTAGGCGATTTAACTCAGTCTCAACTGCATTCTTTAATGCATATGGCACTGGTCTGGCCTTCCTGAAGATCGGTTTGGTATTTGGCTTTACTGTAATGTTGGCCTTAAAATTTCGAATAGTGCCCAACTCCTCAGCAAACACTGCTTTGTGTCTCTGCAACACTGTATCCACATCTGCGTCGTTACCGCCCCTTGCTGGTATAACTGAGAAGATGCGTGCCCAGTCCAGTTTGAAGTTTTGGAGCCAGTTACGGCCAAGTAGGGCTGGTCTGTCACCTTTTACGATCACTAATGCTAACTCCCCACCCTGGGTCCCATATTTTACCTTGGCCGTCACTTGTCCCATCAAAGGAATGTTCTCTCCGGAAAAAGTTGACAGCTGCACTTTACTTACTTCCAAAGGCAGATGAGAGAGATGCTTCTTATACACAATTTCCGAAACAAGTGTTACCGCCGCCCCTGTGTCCAGTTGCATCTCTAGAGGAGTTCCTTCTACTATGACCTGTACTGTCATTTCCTTCTTCCAATTCCAGACAGCATTTGTGGGATACACGGCATTCAAGCGATATGACTCCCACAGTTCATCATCCGCACTTCCTGTTGTCTCATTTTGATTTCCGTTTACATACTGTGTGTCCTTGCCAACTTTTCGTTTTACACATCCTTGCTATGTGTCCTCCTTTTGAACACTTGTAACATGTCTCTCCTTTATACCTGCATTCCTGAGGGGCGTGGTTGCTCAGTCCACATCTGTAACAGGGTTGGTGATTCTCTTTTCTCTGTGGTCTGAATTTTCCAATTGTGGTTTTACTTTTCCAATCGCTGGTGGCTGGTTGGTATTTCCACGCACTTTTGCTTGTCTTTTCCTGGTCAATCTTATTTAATGTGGCAGGTTCTTCCATTTTGCTAGCGAACTCCAACGTACTCTTTGATGCCATCTCCATGGACAACGACAGTTCACATGTTTTTTTAAATGTTAGATCTTGCTCCGCGAGTAATCTTCTCTGAATAGCTTCCACTCTCAATCCACAAACAAATCTGTCTCTCATTGCTTCGTCCAAATGGAGACCAAATTCGCAGTGGCTGGATAGCTGCTTCAACGCCACAATATAATCCGACACAGACTCGTTTTCTCTCTCTGATTCCTCTTTTGAAACTTGAATCGCTCCGCGATCACCAGCGGTTTCGGGTTGTAATGAGATGCTAATCTTCCACTTAGCACCTCATATGAGAGGCTACTAGGCTTCTCTGGTATGCAAAGGCCCTTCAACAGTCCGTAGGCCTCTGCACCTATTATAGACAGGAACACGTTGGTTTTTTTACCTTCCTCCACTTCGTTGATGATCATCCATTGCTCAAAACGTTCCAAATAAGATTCAAAATCTTCTTTAAGTGCCTCGTATTCGCCGAGATTTCCCAGGAATCTGGCCATGATGCAGCGCCGCCGTTAGCTTAGCACTCGTGCTAATGCTAGTCTGCAAAGTCACGTTACCTCCTTGTAACGCCTTAATCTCCTCGTCCGAAACTTTTAATCCCTACCGCTGGAAAGGGATCCCATACGCGTCGCCACTGTAATAACTTTGCAGTTTATATAACTGTTAATATATCCATAACAGCAATAGACGGCGGAGCCAGGGTAAAACACGTGTAGCTCTTTATCGCCACTGTCCAACGACAACCACACACACACAAACAAACAAACCGGACACACAACACTACTACGTCCGGGTTACGCTGTGCTACCCCACGGCTCCAGGTGGCGTGGTTAAACACACTTCCATAACCCGAGGCAACTATCATTATCAATATATTACAATTACCTCAATAAACAATTTGAGAATTGCAACGAATGGAATTGAACTCACTCCTGATTCCCACCTCATGTTCTGACCCAATGATTTTGCCAGTGGACCACAGCAACAACTAGAAGGTGAAGAATCAGAAGTCAGATTTATTCTCCGACTCTCTTAGCCTTACTTGCTGTCATTTTTTAAAGAAAAAAAGCCTTACTATACTATGTCGTTTTTTAAGAAAAGAAGCCTTACTATACAATATCGTTTTTTAAGAAAAAAAGGCTTCCTCTACTATGTCGTTTTTCAAGAAAAAAAGCCATGCTATACTATGTCGTTTTTTTAGGAAAAAAAGCCTTACTATACTATGTCGTTTTTTAAAGGAAAAAAGCCATACTATACTATGTCGTTTTTTAGGGGGAAAAGCCATGGACGAGTTATCAGGGTTTTCAGGGAAAAAGCCTTCCTCTACAATGTCGTTTTTCAAGAAAAAAAGCCATGCTATACTATGTCGTTTTTTTTAGGGGGAAAAAGCCATACTTTACTATGTCGTTTTTTTTAGGAAAAAAAGCCTTACTATACTATGTCGTTTTTTAAGAAAAAAAGCCTTACTATACATGGTCTTTTTTAAACAAAAAAGCCTTACTATACATGGTCATTTTTTAAGAAAAAAGCCTTACTTTACATGGTCTTTTTTTGTAAATAAAAAGCCTTACTATACTATGTCGTTTTTAAAGACAAAAAAGCCTTACTATACTGTGTCGTTTTCAAAGAAAATAAGCCTTACTATACTATGTCGTCTTTAAAGAAAAAAGCCTATACTATGTTGTTTTTTAAGAAAAAAGCCTTACTATACTATGTCGTTTTTTACAAAAAAAAGCCATACTATACTATGTCGTTTTTTAGGGAAAAAGCCTTCCTCGACTATGTCGTTTTTCAAGAAAAAAAGCCATGCTATATTATGTCGTTTTTTAGGGGGGAAAAGCCATACTATACTATGTCGTTTTTTAAGAAAAAAAGCCTTACTATACTATGTCGTTTTTTAGGAAAAAAAGCCTTACTATACTATGTCGTTTTTTAAAGGAAAAAAGCCATACTATACTATGTCGTTTTTTAGGGGGGAAAGCCATACTATACTATGTCGTTTTTTAGGGAAAAAGCCTTCCTCGACTATGTCGTTTTTCAAGAAAAAAAGCCATGCTATATTATGTCGTTTTTTAGGGGGGAAAAGCCATACTATACTATGTCGTTTTTAAGAAAAAAAGCCTTACTATACTATGTCGTTTTTTAAGAAAAAAAGCCATACTATACTATGTCGTTTTTTAAAGGAAAAAAGCCATACTATACTATGTCGTTTTTTAGGGGGAAAAGCCATACTATACTATGTCGTTTTTTAGGGAAAAAGCCTTCCTCTACTATGTCGTTTTTCAAGAAAAAAGTCATGCTATACTATGTCGTTTTTTTTAGGGGAAAAAAGCCATACTATACGATGTCGTTTTTTTAGGGAAAAAAGCCTTACTATACTATGTCGTCTTTAAAGAAAAAAGCCTATACTATGTTGTTTTTTAAGAAAAAAGCCTTACTATACTATGTCGTTTTTTACGAAAAAAAGCCTTACAATACTATGTCGTTTTTTTTTAAGAAAAAAGCCTTACAATACTATGTCATTTTTTAAGAAAAAAAGCCTTACTATACTATGTCGTCTTTTAAGAAAAACGCTTTACTGTACATGGTCGTTTTTTTTAAATAAAAAAGCCTTACTATACATGGTCATTTTTTAATAAAAACCCTTAATATACATGGTCATTTTTAAAGAAAAAAGCCTGACTATATATACATAGTATTTATTTTTTAAACAAATAAAAGCTTTACTTTACATAGACCACTTTAAGTCGTTTTTAAAGACAAAAAAGCCTTTATGTCGTTTTTAAAGACAAAAAAGCCTTTATGTCGTTTTTAAAGACAAAAAAGCCTTACTATACTGTGTTGTTTTTAAAGAAAATAAGCCTTACTATACTATGTCGTCTTTAAAGAAAAAAGCCTTACTATACTATGTCGTTTTTTAGGAAAAAAAAGCCTTACTATACTATGTCGTTTTTTAAAGGAAAAAAGCCATACTATACTATGTCGGTTTTCAGGGAAAAAGCCTTCCTCTACTATGTCGTTTTTCAAGAAAAAAAGCCATGCTATACTATGTCGTTTTTTTTAGGGGGAAAAAGCCATACTTTACTATGTCGTTTTTTTAGGAAAAAAAGCCTTACTATACTATGTCGTTTTTTAAGAAAAAAAGCCTTACTATACATGGTCTTTTTTAAACAAAAAAGCCTTACTATACATGGTCATTTTTTAAGAAAAAAGCCTTACTTTACATGGTCTTTTTTGTAAATAAAAAGCCTTACTATACTATGTCGTTTTTAAAGAAAATAAGCCTTACTATACTATGTCGTCTTTAAAGAAAAAAGCCTATACTATGTTGTTTTTTAAGAAAAAAGCCTTACTATACTATGTCGTTTTTTACAAAAAAAAGCCTTACAATACTATGTCGTTTTTTTTTAAAGAAAAAAGCCTTACAATACTATGTCATTTTTTAAGAAAAAAAGCCTTACTATACTATGTCGTCTTTTAAGAAAAACGCTTTACTGTACATGGTCGGTTTTTTTTTTTAAATAAAAAAGCCTTACTATACATGGTCATTTTTTAATAAAAACCCTGAATATACATGGTCATTTTTAAAGAAAAAAGCCTGACTATATATACATAGTATTTATTTTTTAAACAAATAAAAGCTTTACTTTACATAGACCACTTTTTTTTAAAAGAAAAAGCCTTACGATGTCCAGCCATTCAAGTCATTTTGCATGCCAGCTTTACGTTTGTACCAAATCTCGGGGTATTCTTTGCTCAATTATGAAGCACGTCTAATAAGATGAATAAATATTTGACATTATCGTCGACAAGGAAAAAGAGTGTCGCCAAACTTTCGTCAAAACATATACAGACGCTCCCCTACTTACGAACGCAATTGGTTCCGAGCTGGTTCATAAGTTGAATTTGTTTGTAAGTTGATTCAGTGCTATATTTTGTATTATAATTTATGTTTAAGGCCGATATAAGTATATTGAAGGTTTATATAAGTGCATTTGTATGTTTAAGGCTTTTATAAGTAACACGCATTGGTTTGTACTGAAAAAAAAAAAAACATTTAATAAAATGGAGAGAATATGTACAGTACTGTATATAGAGAGAGAGAGAGAGAGAGAGATTTATGTATTAGAAAGTGGCCGAAAGAAGCGATCTAACGACAATTGCACCGTTTTCTTCTTTTTTTCATCATAAATGATGCGGTAGCACTGTATGGCATCATTCAATTGATTTGCAAACTTTGTGCAAGGTTCAATATTTGGGTCCTGCTGCTCCATCTTTCTGTTTAGAAATGGTACCGACGGTCGGTGGAACGATTCAAGTTGTATTCCCGTGCAACGCTCACCACTTTCTCACGCGCATCAAGCTTCGTAATTATTGCCACTGGTTTCAAATGAAATGGCTTGCCTCTTCCTTGCATCTCCTTCACTAGAAGCCTTTCGCTTTTCACCAACCATATTGAATAATGGCTGCACGAGATATTTCATGATAAAAATGAAAAAGGTTCTTTGCGCACTGGAGATACGTCACGCACTTGCGCAACTTGCGCACTGCAACGAACTGGGCAGAGGAAGGTGGATGCTGGGTGAGCCGAGCGCTCTCAGCGCCAGGCGTCGTCGGTATTAGCGGCGGAAAGAAGCACTACTCGGAAAAAGGCCCGCAATACAAAATCGAAGTGACTCACATTTTTCGACATAAACGCAATTTGCAGACATGTTCGTATGTACCGTTGTTCGTAAGTCGAATGTTCGTAAGTAGGGGAGCGTCTGTACTGTATCATTATTATTTAATTTTTAATCATTACTCAAACATTTTGCAAATAAAATTAGAATTCTTCTTGGACATAAAATGTGTGTTGGCTTTCTGGGAGTGGTAAGCAATGTGTCTATTGATTGACCTTTTCTTTTTGCTTTAAGGATCTCGTTGTGACCTTAGTGGATGTGACGGATCATTCGTTCATGTTTTCCTGCTGTCTTTGCCAAGAGGACTTCCCGAGGTCTGTCTGGGAAGAATTGACCAGCATTGCATTCCATTCCATTCCATTCCATTCCATTCCATTCCATTCCATTCCATTCCATTCAGTGTGTCATTTTAAAACACCTTGATTTTATTTTTGTGTGCAGTTTGAAAGAGAGATATGGCTTTCATATGGAATTTGGGTCATTTCCTGAAGCGCTGATGAAGTGTTTTGGGAAATGTGGGAGCGAACAGAGTTCCAGCGAGTCCAGGTACCCTAGGTTCTCCTCCTTTTGTTTCATCTCCTAAGGAATGTGCACCCCAACAAGTCTTTTTCTCTTTTGTTTTGTTCCCCAGGTATGACTTGGTGCTCTCGTCCGACTCTCCCTCGCTGGACCGCTCAGCCGAATTGAGCATAGTGGCGAGCGACGAGTTTGCCACCGTCACCAGATTGTCTTTGCCGCTCACACGGGCCCCGGTCGAGCAAGTCAAAGAAGAATACGTGGGCGACCTTGTGACTTTGCTCCAGGTGATGCGTGATTCAACTGTCTCATCCTCTTTTGGCTCATGCGGGCGGGGGGCAACAGCACCTGCATTGGACCACATGTTCATGAACACATTGCTCGGGACACCCTAGCTGGCTTGGAGTGAAACTGCAGCACATTTTCAAAATAAGGGCTGGCGTTTTTTACAAATAACGGCCCATTTTTAAAAACCATTTTTTTCTCGTACAAAAGTTGCTATACGGCGTACACCATTTAAAATGATTACAAAAGGTATAAAACACTGGGAAAAAGTATCACTTGACATGTATGATGTTGTCTTTATGTCACAGGCGCAAAAAGAAAGGCAGCAGGTTCAATTGGCGAAGACACGGCAGGATTTAGAACAGGTGGGTTTTTATGTCCACTGTCAAGATACCAAATCGGAATGAACCTTTAACATTGCCCAGAGAGGATGAGGATGAGATTTTGTTTCTAGTCCATGTCCTAATGTGCCATTAGATGCTTTCTGAGAAGACCGAAGAAAGAGTGGCGCTTCTGCGCTGGGAATCGAGAAGTCAAACCAGTTGGCTATCGCTAGTCTTAGACGTGCAGTTTTAGCACCTATCCCTAATTCCTTAACTCCGTCTGGTCCCGTCGAACAAACTCAGACAGTAGACCTTTTGTTCATTGTCATCGAGTTAACAACCATAGTTTTACTCCTACAGTGGTAATACTATATCCAAATGAAACAGCTACAACAAAATGAATGAGTCAAATGTCCTATTGGTCATTAGCGAGCCGTCCGTCATTGCGACGAGCTGCGGACTAAATTTGAGCACTCGGCTGTGGTAAGGCCCTGCTCGATGCCATCTTGTGGATTGCTGACAAACCATCTGTTGGGACCACGTCATAGGTGCAGACCCGCTTGGCAAAAAAAATACAACACCAGTCGGTGCTGGAGCATAAGGTGATCCAACAACACAAGCAGGCAATGGACACCGTGGACCAGCGTCTCAGACAGACGCTGAAATGCCTGGGATTATCATTTCACGATCTGGGGAAGGTTAGTCGTGTTTTTAGTTGTCATTTGTCTGAATGTGGGAACCCTGCTTGATTGATGACCTACTATGTATGGACTGGAAAAATGACGCCATCTGACGTTCTCAGGCTCACAAGATGGTGACGATGTTCCAGCGCCAGTTTGCTACTCTGAACAACAGGCAGAAGACGGAACTCCGGTCATTGTTTGAGGAACAATAACCTAAAATCCAAACTGGCGCACACGGACGGAGGAGGAGGTATGTCGTCGAGCATTAGAATTCGAATCCACTGGCTTAGACCTTCATTTCAAATTCAAGTTGCCAAACCACTTCCGCTGGATCCAATTCATTTCAGAACCAGTGCTAGCTACTGATAGATCTGAAAATACAACTTCAGGAACAGGTTAAGAAAGAGCAAGATCAATTTAAAGGAAATAAGTTTATTACCGGACTGCAGAAATGGGGAGAGCTCAAATAGCGTGATCGCTCACAGTCTGTTGTCCTTGCAGCTTTCACTGAATGACCAGTGAGTGAGTCTTATATACAGGCAAAACTGACAGTTGTCAGCAGGACTTTGAACAGATACGTTTCAGTCATTTGCAGGGCAAAAAGTAATTGATCAGTGTCGGACAGTTGAGTGTTGGTGCTGACATGTCAACCCAATCACAAGACTAAGATTGATTATTCAGTCAGACTGTTGAGTTTTTATGCTGACATGTCAGCCATTCACAATTTGTATGAGAACGATGCTTTTATACTCACAAAAACTGATATAATCTTACAGCTACCTCTGTACTTTTTGTATACGACGACAATGCCCTTGTGGCAAATGAGATGAGAAATGATGAGCGCAAAAATAACCTCTTAACAATGTACGACATTTATAAAACATGACCCTATTTTCCAGGCTCATACTCCAGTGCGACTTATGTTTTTCTCTCTGACCACCAAAAGCCTGTGGTTTTTTTTTTAGGCTGTATTCTGGTTATCTGAAAAACTGTTAAGTTGACCCCGATGCCTAATTAACCTCTTGTTTGGATTTTGGGTTAGTTCTTGGTTTCTAATCCAATCAAATATTGCCCTCCCAAAAATGCGACTTAATACACCATTGCGATTTATACATTTTTCTTTTGTCTTCAGTGTGTTTTCTTTGGCCGGTCGGTGCGACTTATATTCAGGTGCCCTGGAAAAATACGGAAATGTTAGTTTAAGTGAATGCACTACTGTTGATTTATTGCAACCTATGTGCACAAAAATGACAGTGAGAGACCTCAAAGTGGTTATGCACAATCATTTGACGTGATGTTTGGCAGTACGACATAGCTATGTCAACTTCAAAAAACATTGCACTTTGGTTTGTGTGCAGGAGGAATGCGAGGAGCGGCCCCGTTTGTCCCTCCTGACGTGCCGTCAGAGAGAGCAGCTGCTGTGGTCAATCGGCGGATTGCCCCCTGTTTTGCCTGTGTATTTGTAGATCCCAGTAGTCAGTTAAAGATGTTGTTTGAAGCTAGCTGCCTCGATTCCCCTCCTGCTTCCCGCACCTGGGTACTAACCCATTCCCGATGGCGCCACAACGACGCGGCGCCATTGTAACAGCGGGAATGCCAGCGCGGCGAGCGGGAGGAAACGTTGCTGAAGTGCAAGATTGCCTCTCTGAACACGGCTCTGCACCAAATGGAGCAGCAAACAAATCGAGCCAGGGAGGCCCAGAAGGTTAGCGGTTCCTTCCACCTGCGGCATTAGGGGAGGGACCGCTAAGTAGTCAACATAATAAGTTGTCAACAACATAAACAAGTACGACTCCCACAATGACCCCCCAGTACCCCTCAAAATTCATTCATCATTTCATAGTATCAGTCATTCCAAAAATTTGGCCTGTATATCATCAAATGTACGTTACGATATGGTTTCATTGGACAATGATGCAATGTTAGTCCATTTTCCACAATTTGATTCAAATCACGGGCCAGGCAGACCAAAAGTACATCTCCATTTGAACATTTATTTCGAATTTTACTACACTTCATTTCAAACAGAAAAACATGTGTTTCATTGTCCTCATTTTTTGACCCACTGTCTGTATACACATTTAACACAACCAGTGTCATTTCCCCTGTAAAAATATAATAAAAACAAAAAACAAACTATAAATACCATTTTGAAAAAATGAGGAACTTTGGTGCTGGATTTAGATGCTCTTGTGGAGCTCAAAATGAAGCTTTTTGTTTTTGAATCAGTTCGAGAATATTCTTCAATAAACTTTCTTCAGGTTTAGCGTTATCAAGGTAGTGTTTTAGTCGTGCCTTGTCTTTTGGATTCTTATTATTATCATTAATGTTGTAATAACAATAAAATCGGATTATTATCAATGCTTTTCTCAATTGTTGTCTTTTTTAATGGTACAAATAAATACATAGTATTATTGTGTATTACTTTTTCAATGTCATTTGACTAAATTGCAAGATCAATCATCCATTCTGGTTAGTCGTAGTGATACATTGTGAACTTGTTTGCAAACTGCAACCGCTAGGAGGAGACGAAGAAGAAGAAGAAGAAGAAGAAGAAGAAGAAGAAGAAGAAGAAGAAGAAGAAGAAGAAGAAGAAGAAGAAGAAGAAGAAGACGAAGAAGAAGAAGAAGAAGACGAAGAAGAAGTGGAGCGTATAAATTTCCCTGGCAATCTTCGCGATAAATCACGCTATCTATCGCCATGGCTTTGAGACTGACTGAAGTTTTTGAAGTCACCGTTAAGTGTGAAGGCTCCAACGACAGGTAATCTGAGAAAAAGCCTACTTTTTGAGGTCCTTATTGTTGTTTTAGCAAAGATAGTCAAGTTTTGACCTGTCAATTTAGTCCCCGGGGCTATTTTAAAGTTAAGAATTCTGTGTCTAAGTAATGGCGGTGACTATTCCCCGCATACCTGTCAACTTATACGTTTTCCCCTTATTTTATACGTTTTTTGATCATTTCAAATTGTGTACGCCGTATAACAACTTTTGTACGGGATTTTTTTTAAGTACGTTTTTTGTAAAACGGATCTCGTTTGACGCATTTCGGCTCTAATCCGGATCGTCTCGGTCACTGGTAGCAGACGAAAACGCCATCGTCAACTGCTAATATTGTCATGCTTTAAGCATGATATGCGCACACGCATTCCCCTTTCACACGAAACAGGAAAGGATTAAATCATTTCCTGTTTCGTTATTTAAGCAGCTATGGGTCCGAATACATTCACGGTCGCGTCACGACAACGCGGCGCGACCATAACACTTGCACACGTGCACCCTATGTGAGTAAATATGTGCCGCGTTGCATTTGTACGGTTTTCTATTGCTTAATACGGGGGATTCCAATCATTAATACGGGGAGGAATTGGCCCAGGTTGACAGGTATGTACCCGGTAACCTTTCAATTTCTTGGACTATTTAACCGTTAAGAATTCTGTGTCTAGTTTAATTCTAGTCAAAGGTATTAGTAGACAACAAAATACTGACACATTTAACATTTGTGGCTGGTCAATTCGATGCCAATTTCAAAATACTACATGTCTGCAGAAGTTGCTTGTATCAACCCTGAAAACAGTCCTTTATACTTGCAGAAAAAAAAACCTCCGCATCACCGTGGGACTTCAGCCGAGCACAAGTGATCCTCAAAAACACGTGAGTACAGCATTTTTTTTTCAAATCTATCAAAAAATCCTGTGCTTTACTGTCTTCATGTTAAATAAAAGTGCCATGAGAAAAGTCTTCATTATTGAGAATGAGTGACATTGCAACCTCAATTTAAACCATCCATGTCTTGTGGCCAAATTTGTGTTACACATGGAAATAGCATGTACAGACGCTCCCCTACTTACAAACGAAGGAGTTAGGTTCCGAGCGGTTGTTCATAAGTTGAATTAGTTGGTAAGTTGATTCAGTGCTATATTTTGTATTATCATTTATCTTTAAGGCCGATATAAGTATATTGAAGGTAAATATAAGTGCATTTGTATGTTTAAGGCTTGTATAAGTAACACGCATTGGTTTGTACTGAAAAAAAAAAACATTTAATAAAATGGAGAGAATATGTACAGTACTGTATAGAGAGAGAGAGAGAGAGAGATTTATGTATTAGAAACTGGCCGAAAGAAGCGATCTAACGACAATTGCACCGTTTTCTTCTTTTTTTCATCATAAATGATGCGGTAGCACTGTATGGCATCATTCAATTGATTTGCAAACTTTGTGCAAGGTTCAATATTTGGGTCCTGCTGCTCCATCTTTCTGTTTATAAATGGTACTGACGGTCGGTGGAACGATTCAAGTTGTATTCCCGTGCAACGCTCACCACTTTCTCACGCGCATCAAGCTTCGTAATTATTGCCACTGGTTTCAAATGAAATGGCTTGCATCTCCTTCACTAGAAGCCTTTCGCTTTTCACCAACCATATTGAATAATGGCTGCACGAGATATTTCATGATAAAAATGAAAAAGGTTCTTTGCGCACTGGAGATACGTCACGCACTTGCGCAACTTACGCACTGCAACGAACTGGGCAGAGGAAGGTGGATGCTGGGTGAGCCGAGCGCTCTCAGCGCCAGGCGTCGTCGGTATTAGCGGCGGAAAGAAGCACTACTCGGAAAAAGGCGCGCAATACAAAATCGAACTTGCGAACATTTTTCAACATAAACGCAATTTGCAGACATGTTCGTATGTACCGTTGTTCGTAAGTCGAATGTTCGTAAGTAGGGGAGCGTCTGTACTGTATCATTATTATTTATTTTTCATCATTACTCAAACATTTTGCAAATAAAATTAGAATTCTTCTTGGACATAAAATGTGTGTTGGCTTTCTGGGAGTGGTAAGCAATGTGTCTATTGATTGACCTTTTCTTTTTGGTTTAAGGATCTCGTTGTGAAATTGGTGGATGTGCCGGATCATTCTTTCATGTTTTCCTGCCGTCTATGCCAAGAGGACTTGCTGAGGTCTGTCTGGGAAGAATTGACCAGCATTGCATTCCATTCCATTCAGTGTGTCATTTTAAAACACCTTGATTTTATTTTTGTGTGCAGTTTAAAAGTGAGGTATAACCTTCAAATGCAATTCGAGTCGTTTCCTGAAGCGCTGATGAAGTGTTTTGGGAAATGTGGGAGCGAACAGAGTTCCAGCGAGTTCAGGTACCCTAGGTTCTCCTCCTTTTGTTTCATCTCCTAAGGAATGTGCACCCCAACAAGTCTTTTTCTCTTTTGTTTTCTTCCGCAGGCATGACTTGCTGCTCTCCTCCGACTCTCCCTCGCTGGACGGCTCAGCCCAATTGAGCATAGTGGCGAGCGACGAGTTTTCCAGCGTCACCAGATTGTCTTTGACACTCACACGGGCCACGGTCGAGCAAGTCAATGAATACGTGGGTGACCTCGTGACTTTGCTCCAGGTGATGCGTGATTCAACTGTCTCATCCTCTTTTGGCTCATGCGGGCGGGGGGCAACAGCACCTGCATTGGACCACATGTTCATGAACACATTGCTCGGGACACCCTAGCTGGCTTGGAGTGAAACTGCAGCACATTTTCAAAATAAGGGCTGGCGTTTTTTACAAATAACGGCCCTTTTTTAAAAACCATTTTTTTCTCGCACAAAAGTTGTTATACGGCGTACACCATTTAAAATGATTACAAAAGGTATAAAACACTGGGAAAATGTATCACTTGACATGTATGATGTTGTCTTTATGTCACAGGCAGAAAAAGAAAGGCTGCAGGTTCAATTGGCGAAGACACAGGAGGATTTAGAACAGGTGGGTTTTTATGTCCACTGTCAAGATACCAAATTGGAATGAACCTTTAACATTGCCCAGAGAAGATGAGGATGAGATTTTGTTTCTAGTCCATGTCCTAATGTGCCATTAGATGCTTTCTGAGAAGACCGAAGAAAGAGTGGCGCTTCTGCGCTGGGAATCGAGAAGTCAAACCAGTTGGCTATCGCTAGTCTTAGACGTGCAGTTTTAGCACCTATCCCTAATTCCTTAACTCCGTCTGGTCCCGTCGAACAAACTCAGACAGTAGACCTTTTGTTCATTGTCATCGAGTTAACAACCATAGTTTTACTCCTACAGTGGTAATACTATATCCAAATGAAACAGCTACAACAAAATGAATGAGTCAAATGTCCTATTGGTCATTAGCGAGCCGTCCGTCATTGCGACGAGCTGCGGACTAAATTTGAGCACTCGGCTGTGGTAAGGCCCTGCTCGATGCCATCTTGTGGATTGCTGACAAACCATCTGTTGGGACCACGTCATAGGTGCAGACCCGCTTGGAGGAGCGAATCCGGCACCAGTCGGTGGTGCAGCGTACGGTGACTCGACATCATCACCAGCTAACGTCGACCGTGGGCATCCGCTTACAGCACGTGCTGGATTGCCTGCGGTCACCGAACGAAATGTCGAGGGTTAGTAGTGTTTTTAGTTGTCATTTGTCTGAATGTGGGAACCCTGCTTGATTGATGACCTACTATGGACTGGAAAAATGACGCCATCTGACGTTCTCAGGTTCGCAGGATGGTGTTGATGTTGAAGCGCAGGTTTACTGCTGTCCACTCCAGGCAGGAGATGGAGCTCCGGTCATTGTTTGAGGAACAATAACCTAAAATCCGAACTGGCGCACACGGACCGAGGAGGAGGTATGTCATCGAGCGTTAGAATTCGAATCCACTGGCTTAGACCTTCATTTCAAATTCAAGTTGCGAAACCACTTCACAGCTCTGCATCAAACCAATGGAGCCTGGAGTGGAGTGGAGTGGGGTGAGGTGGGGTGAGGTGGGGTGTTGTGTGGTGTTGTGTTGAAATAAACTACACATTTGTGAACCCTGGCTCTGCCGTCTATTGCTGTTAGGGTAATATTAACAGTTATATAAAGTGCAAAGTTATCACAAGCATGATATATAAACAAGAACGATAGTACAGACAGACGCTCCCCTACTTACGAACGCAATTGGTTCCGAGCGATTGTTCATAAGTTGAATTTGTTTGTAAGTTGATTCAGTGCTATATTTTGTATTATAATTTATGTTTAAGGCCTATAGAAGTATATTGAAGGTTTATATAAGTGCATTTGTATGTTTAAGGCTTGTATAAGTAACACCCATTGGTTTGTACTGAAAAAAACATTTAATAAAATGGAGAGAATATGTACAGTACGGTATATAGAGAGAGAGAGAGCGAGAGATTTATGTATTAGAAAGTGGCCGAAAGAAGCGATCTAACGACAATTGCACAGGTTTTTTCTTTTTTTTTTCATCATAAATGATGCGGTAGCACTGTATGGCATCATTCCATTGATTTGCAAACTTTGTGCAAGGTTCAATATTTGGGTCTTGCTGCTCCATCTTTCTGTTTATAAATGGTACTGACGGTCGAACGCTTCAATGCCCGTGAAACGCTCACCACTCTCACGCGCATCAAGCTTCGTTATTATTGCCACTCGTTTCAAATGAAATGGCTTGCCTCTTCCTTGCAACTCCCTCAATAGAAGCCTTTAGCTTTTCACCAGTCGGCCCATCTCCCCTCATATGAGACAAAAATTCAGGTTAAATGGACCAACCAGAACCACCCAAGACCAGTTCCAATGCAACCACTATTTTTAACGCAATTTACCCCAATTTGGACACTATTTATGGCTTAACATCCCCCCAGAACATCCCTGGAAGACTAATTTTACACAAAATGGTGAATTATACATCTACCCACAAATAAGACACCATTCCTGGGTAAATAGACCAGCCAGAACCACTCAGGACCAGTTCCAATACAAGCACTCGTTGTCATAAAAGTGCCCATATTAGGCACATTGTTTGTGGCATAACTTTACTTCACAACTACCCTGGAAGATTATTTTATACAGAATGGTCAATATACATCTCCCCTCATATGAGACAAAAATTCAGGGAAAATGGACCAACCAGAACCACCCAAGACCAGTTCCAATGCAACCACTATTTTTAACGAAAATTACCCCAATTTGGGCACTTATTCTTGCCTAACATCCACCCAGAACCTCCCTGGAAGATTATTTTATACAGAATTGTCAATATACATCTCCCCTCATATGAGACAAAAATTCAGGTTAAATGGACCAACCAGAACCGCTCAGGACCAGTTCCAACACAAGCACTCGTTGTCATAAAAGTGCCCATATTAGGCACATTGTTTGTGGCATAACTTTACTTCACAACTACCCTGGAAGATTGTTTTATACAGAATGGTCAATATACATCTACCCTCATATGAGACAAAAATTCAGGGAAAATTGACCAACCAGAACCACCCAAGACCAGTTCCAATGCAACCACTATTTTTAACGAAAATTACCCCAATTCGGACACTATTTCTTGCCTAACATCCCCCCAGAACCTCCCTGGAAGACTAATTTTATACAAAATGGTCAATAAACATCTACCCTCATATGAGACACAATTTCAGGCTAAATGGACCAACCAGAACCGCTCAGGACCAGTTCCAACACAAGCACTCGTTGTCATAAAAGTGCCCAAATTAGGCACACTCTTTGTGGCATAACTTTACTTCACAACTACCCTGGAAGATTATTTTATACAGAATGGTCAATATACATCTCCCCTCATATGAGACAAAAATTCAGGTTAAATGGACCAACCAGAACCACCCAAGACCAGTTCCAATGCAACCACTATTTTTAACGCAATTTACCCCAATTTGGACACTATTTATGGCTTAACATCCCCCCAGAACATCCCTGGAAGACTAATTTTACACAAAATGGTGAATTATACATCTACCCACAAATAAGACACCATTCCTGGGTAAATAGACCAGCCAGAACCACTCAGGACCAGTTCCAATACAAGCACTCGTTGTCATAAAAGTGCCCATATTAGGCACATTGTTTGTGGCATAACTTTACTTCACAACTACCCTGGAAGATTATTTTATACAGAATGGTCAATATACATCTACCCTCATATGAGACAAAAATTCAGGGAAAATGGACCAACCAGAACCACCCAAGACCAGTTCCAATGCAACCACTATTTTTAACGAAAATTACCCCAATTTGGGCACTTATTCTTGCCTAACATCCACCCAGAACCTCCCTGGAAGACTAATTTTACACAAAATGGTGAATTATACATCTACCCACAAATAGGACACCATTCCTGGGTAAATGGACCAACCAGAACCACTCAGGACCAGTTCCAATACAAGCACTCGTTGTCATAAAAGTGCCCATATTAGGCACATTGTTTGTGGCATAACTTTACTTCACAACTACCCTGGAAGATTATTTTATACAGAATGGTCAATATACATCTACCCTCATATGAGACAAAAATTCAGGGAAAATGGACCAACCAGAACCACCCAAGACCAGTTCCAATGCAACCACTATTTTTAACGAAAATTACCCCAATTTGGGCACTTATTCTTGCCTAACATCCACCCAGAACCTCCCTGGAAGACTAATTTTACACAAAATGGTGAATTATACATCTACCCACAAATAGGACACCATTCCTGGGTAAATGGACCAACCAGAACCACTCAGGACCAGTTCCAATACAAGCACTCGTTGTCATAAAAGTGCCCATATTAGGCACATTGTTTGTGGCATAACTTTACTTCACAACTACCCTGGAAGATTATTTTATACAGAATGGTCAATATACATCTACCCTCATATGAGACAAAAATTCAGGGAAAATGGACCAACCAGAACCACCCAAGACCAGTTCCAATGCAACCACTATTTTTAACGAAAATTACCCCAATTTGGACACTATTTCTTGCCTAACATCCCCCCAGAACCTCCCTGGAAGACTAATTTTATACAAAATGGTCAATAAACATCTACCCTCATATGAGACACAATTTCAGGCTAAATGGACCAACCAGAACCGCTCAGGACCAGTTCGAACACAAGCACTCGTTGTCATAAAAGTGCCCAAATTAGGCACACTCTTTGTGGCATAACTTTACTTCACAACTACCCTGGAAGATTATTTTATACAGAATGGTCAATATACATCTCCCCTCATATGAGACAAAAATTCAGGTTAAATGGACCAACCAGAACCACCCAAGACCAGTTCCAATGCAACCACTATTTTTAACGCAATTTACCCCAATTTGGACACTATTTATGGCTTAACATCCCCCCAGAACATCCCTGGAAGACTAATTTTACACAAAATGGTGAATTATACATCTACCCACAAATAAGACACCATTCCTGGGTAAATAGACCAGCCAGAACCACTCAGGACCAGTTCCAATACAAGCACTCGTTGTCATAAAAGTGCCCATATTAGGTACATTGATTGTGGCATAACTTTACTTCACAATTACCCTGGAAGATTATTTTATACAGAATGGTCAATATACATCTACCCTCATATGAGACAAAAATTCAGGTTAAATGGACCAACCAGAACCACCCAAGACCAGTTCCAATGCAACCACTAATTTTTCACGAAAATTACCCCAATTTGGACACTATTTCTTGCCTAACATCCCCCCAGAACATCCCTGGAAGACTAATTTTATACAAAATTGTCAATTATACATGCACCCACATTTTAGGCACTTTTTCCGGGGAAAATACCCCCCCAGAACCGAACTGGGCTACTTTTTATACAAACCAGTACGCACTGGGACGCTATGGAATCCGCAGAACTCTGCCACACTGTGGACAACCTGTGGTACTGCGACCGTTCAAGCTCCCGTAAGCCTATGCACTTTTAGCGTTTAAAATTACCTTTCTGGCTGAAAAGAAAAGCTTTTTACACACCCACTCTACTCTAATAAAGGTCCCCTTATTTTAGAAACTATTCCCGAGTGAAAATAAGCCCCCAGAAAGAAGTCGACATGCTTTTTATACATGCACGTTGGTCTATTACAGTCAACCAGCATTTGGGACACTCTTCCTGGGTAAACTTTTGCACCAGAACCTCCCTGGAGCATTTATTTTGATACCAAATCGTCAATAATACATGCACCCAGAATTTATGTGTTACACCCTGCAATAATACATGCACCCAGAATTTATGTGTTACACCCTGCATTTGATCTTGAGACACAGGGGGAAATAATCAGAACAGTGAGATGTTGTTGTTAGTTCAATCCAACTTTTACTGTAATGATTCAGCACACCTCCCGTGCCTCAAGCTACTTGCTAAGACATCAATAATCGAATACCGATCTTCTTTAACATGCCCCACACTTGCCATGTGGATCCAAGGATCACCAATCGAACACCGATACACACATTCAATCCAAACTCGTTGTGCATTCTCAACATTCAATCATTAATAAATCAAACACTTTAGTATGTCACACTAATAAATCAAACACTCTAGTATGTCACACTAATAGATCAAACACTCTAGTATGTCACATATGCACTTTTTCCGGTGAAAATAACCCACCAGAACCGAAATATCCTCCTTTTTTTATACAGACTTTGACGCACTGGGCCTCTATGTAACCCGAAAAACTCTGCCACACTGTGGACAAACTTTATTACTGCGACCGTTCAAAATCCCGTAAGCTTATGCACTTTTCCCGGTTAAAAACACCTTTTGGGCTGAAAAGAAACGCTTTTTACACACCCACTCTACTCTAATAAAGGTCCCCTTATTTTAGAAACTATTCCTGAGTGAAAATAAGCCCCCAGAACGAAGTCGACATGCTTTTTATACATGCACGTTGGTCTATTACAGTCAACCCGCATTTGGGACACTCTTCCTGGGTAAACTGGAGCGTTTATTTTGACACCAAATCGTGTATAATACATGCACCCAGAATTTATGCACTTTTTTCCGGGGAAAATAACCCCCCAGAACCGAAATATCCTGCTTTTTATACAGAATTTGACGCACTGGGCCGCCGCTATGGAACCCGCAGAACTCTGCCACACTGTGGACAAATTTTTTTACTGCAATTAGGGTCAAATTGCCGGGTCAAAAGTGTCATTTCTTCGGGTAAATCACCCTCCTGGGCCCGGTTTTAATGTTTAAAAAGGTCAAGTATTTGTATTAAATATATAATATTTGTATTTGATCGATGAGTGCTGATTTAAAACCAAATTTAATGCATTTTTGGCACTTTTGAGAATGGTCGTATGTCGTCGTATTTGGTCGCGCCGACGTTTATGGCTGTCTTTTACCCAGGAAAATCACCCCCAGTGCCCGGTAGTCATGTCTGATCAGCTCCAGTAAGCTCCAGTAATTGTATTTCACCCATAAGTGCTGATTTTAACCCATTTTAGTGAAATTTTGGCCCTTTGGCGAATGGTCGTCGTCGTCGCGCCGACCTTTATAGCTGTCTCCCCCCCCGGGAAAATCACCCCCAGTGCCCGATATTAATGTGTGAAAAGCTCCAGTATTTGTATTTCATCGTTTAAAAACGATCACTCCGCTTTTGGAACACCATTTTCCACACCTTAAGAGAGTCAGATCTACTCCTCCCGACCTTTATAGCTGTCTCCCCCACCGGAGAAAATCACCCCCAGAGCCCGGTAGTCATGTCTGAAAAGCCCCAGTAACTTCCAGTAATTGTAATTAATCATTAAATGCTGTTTTAAAAAAATATTACTCCGCTTTTGGAACACTTTTTCTGGGCATTACCTTGCTCCTTTTCGCCGTCTTGCGGACAAACTTCGGTACTGCAAACGGGCTCAAATTGCCGGGTCAAAAGTGTCATTTCTTCGGGGAAATAACCCTCCTGGGCCCGGTTTTAATGTTTAAAAAGGTGTAGTATTTTTTATTAAAGATATAATATTTGTATTTGATCGATGAGTGCTGATTTAAAACCCATTTTAGTTCATTTGGGGCACTTTTGAGAATGGTCGTATGTCGTCGTATTTGGTCGTTCCGACGTTTATGGCTGTCTTTCCCCCAGGAAAATCACCCCCAGAGCCCGGTAGTCATGTCTGATAAGGTCCAGTAAGCTCCAGTATTTGTATTTCATCAATAAATGCTGATTTTAACCCATTTTAGTGAAATTTTGGCACTTTCGCGAATGGTCGTCGTCGTCGCGCCGACCTTTATAGCTGTCTCCCCCCGGGAAAATCACCCTCAGTGCCCGATATTAATATGTGGAAAAGCTCCAGTATTTGTATTTCATGGTTTAAAAACCATCACTACGCTTTTGGAAACACTTTTCTGCACATTTTAACCATTTTCCGTAAGAGAGTCATAGTTACTCCCGCCGTTTACCCGGCCTGGTTGATGGACCTTGCTCCTTTTCGCCGTCTGGCGGACAAACTTCGGTACTGCATTCGGGTCAGGTGCGGTCCTGAAAAGGGCACCTTTTTCCTGGGTAAAATTTAAACTTTTTCATCGGTCTTTTTCGACATTTCTTGCTGGCTTTTCAAGCACTTTCACTGGGTTGATTTTTTTTTTTTTTAACATTTTGGCCTTTTTTTATTTTTAACAAGTTTACCCACGTTTTACAAAACTTTGTGCGGGCTTTAGATGCACTATTCCTGGGTTGATTTTAAACATGTTGCCCTTTATTTTTAACAAGTTTACCCACGTTTTACAAATCTTTTGCGGGCTTTAGATGCACTATTCCTGGGTTGATTTAAAACATTTTGCCCTTTTTTATTTTTAACAAGTTTACCCACGTTTTTCAAAACTTTGTGCGGGCTTTAGATGCACTATTCCTGGGTTGATTTTAAACATGTTGCCCTTTATTTTTAACAAGTTTACCCACGTTTTACAAATCTTTTGCGGGTTTTAGATGCACTATTCCTGGGTTGATTTAAAACATTTTGCCCTTTTTATTTTAACAAGTTTACCCACGTTTTTCAAAACTTTGTGCAAGCTTTAGATGCACTATTCCTGGGTTGATTTAAAACATTTTGCCCTTTTTATTTTAACAAGTTTACCCACGTTTTACAAATCTTTTGCGGGTTTTAGATGCACTATTCCTGGGTTGATTTAAAACATTTTGCCCTTTTTATTTTAACAAGTTTACCCACGTTTTTCAAAACTTTGTGCGGGCTTTAGATGCACTATTCCTGGGTTGATTTTAAACATGTTGCCCTTTATTTTTAACAAGTTTACCCACGTTTTACAAATCTTTTGCGGGTTTTAGATGCACTATTCCTGGGTTGATTTAAAACATTTTGCCCCGGTTCGGGGGTCAATTTCACCCCGGAAAAGCTTCCCAAAAAACGGTCACTTGTATAACAAACGAGGATATAACTGATAAGTTACACTTTACCCTTTAGTTTGAGCTCAACTACCCGTGAAATGACTCTCTTGTGCTGGAACGGTATTTTGACGTAATACCTCCGTTTGTCCGCGAGACGGCAGAAATGAGTCCGGCCAACCGGGACTATTTTTTCAAAGTAATCAAGCGGGTACTAGGAGTTTCCCTCTCCGAGAAAAGCCACTCTCCATCGGGCAAGTTTCTAGTCGTAATACCAAAGTTCTACAAAAGTGGGTAAAAACTGTCACAATGCCCAGATAAGTGTTCCAAAAGCCGGGGAAAGATATTTAGAGTCATCGGGGGGTACAGTTGGGAAAAAAGTTGAACGTGGCTAAAAACGGTCTTCGTGCCCAGAATGGTGTTCCAAATGCTGGGTAATTGCATGGGGTGTCATCTGTGAAAAAGTTGGAAAAATGTTAAAAATGGTCGAAAATGGTTAAAATGTGCACAAAACTGTTCAAAATGATGTTTAAATTTACCAGGAGTCATTTGTTAAAAAGTTGAAAAAATGTCAAAAATGGTCGAAAATGCTTAAAATGTGCACAAAACTGTTCAAAATGATTTTTAAAACTACCAGGAGTCATTTGTTAAAAAGTTGGAAAAATGTCAAAAATGGTCGAAAATGGTTAAAATGTGCATAAAACTGTTAGAAATGAAGTTTAAAACTACCAGAAGTCATTTTTTAAAAAGTTGGAAAAATGTCAAAAATGGTCGAAAATTGTTAAAATGTGCATAAAACTGTTAGAAATGAAGTTTAAAAGTACCACGAGTCATTTTTTAAAAAGTTGGAAAAATGTCAAAAATGGTCGAAAATGTTTAAAATGCCCCCAAAACAGGTCCAAATCATGGGGGAAATTTCCAGGAATCATCGGTGGAAAAACCTGGAAGTCTGTCCAAAGGGGTTGAACATGGTTAAAATGCCCAGATAAAGTGTCCAAATCTCGGATAAAAATTCCAGCAATCATCGGTGGAAAAACCTGGAAGTCTGTCCAAAGGGGTTGAACATGGTTAAAATGCCCAGAGAAAGTGTCCAAATCTCGGATAAAAATTCCAGCAATCATCGGTGGAAAAACCTGGAAGTCAGTCCAAAGGGGTTGAACATGGTTAAAATGCCCAGAGAAAGTGTCCAAATCTCGGATAAAAATTCCAGCAATCATCGGTGGAAAAACCACCGGAACCACCCCTCCCAACTGTCTTCTGTTTTGCTGAAAAAAATGACAAAGTCTTTATTTGAATGAAAAAAGGATTACCCATTTACTGAACGACTAGTGTAGTGATTAGTCAAACGAGAGCGGGATTCGAACCCCATCTCCCACATGGCAGTCACATCCACTAATTTGAGGTCTGTCTGACCCATTGTCTTTGCCACTGGACCACAGTGACTTCTGAAATGAGATGATTGGAAGTTATATTTATCATTTTCATCACCTCAATAAACAATTTGAGATTTGCAAAGAGTGGACTTGAACTCACTCCAGATTTGAACTTGTGTCCAACTTCAATTTCAACCCATTGTTCTTGCCACTGGACCACAGTGTCTTCTGAAATGATGTGATTGGAAGTTATACAGACGCTCCCCTACTTACGAACATTCAACTTACGAACAACGGTACATACGAACATGTCTGCAAATTGCGTTTAAGTCCAAAAATGTTCGCAAGTCCAATTTTGTATTTCGCGTCTTTTTCGGAGTAGTACTCCTTTCCGCCGCTAATACCGACGCCTGGCGCTGTGAGAGCTCAGCTCACCCAGCATCTACCTTCTTCGTTGCAATGCGGAAGTGCGTGAATGTATCTCCAGTGTGCAAAGAACCTTTTTCATTTGTATCATTAAATATCTCATGCATCCAATATTGAATATGGTTGGTAAAAAGCTAAAGGCTTCTATTGAGGGAGTTGCAAGGAAGAGGCAAGCCATTTCATTTGAAACGAGTGGCAATAATAACGAAGCTTGATGCGCGTCAGAAAGTGGTGAGCGTTGCACATTCAGTACCATTTCTAAACAGAAAGATCGAGCAGCAGGACCCAAATATTGAACGTTGCACAAAGTTTGCAAATCAATTGAATGATGCCATACAGTGCTACTGCATCATTTATGATGAAAAAAAGAAGAAAACTGTGCAATCGTCATTAGGTCGCTTCTTTTGGCCAGTTTCTAATACATATATCTATCTCTCTCTCTACAGTACTGTACATATTCTCTCCATTTTATTAATTTTTTTTTTTTTTCAGTACAAACCAATGCGTGTTACTTATACAAGCCTTAAACATACAAATGCACTTATATAAACCTTCAATATACTTATATAGGCCTTAAACATAAATTATAATACAAAATATAGCACTAAATCAACTTACAAACAAATTCAACTTATGAACAATCGCTCGGAACCAATTGCGTTCGTAAGTTGAGGAGTGTCTGTATTTATCCTTTTAATTACCTCAATAAACAATTTGAGAATTGCAAAGAGTGGAATCAAACTCACTTCTGATTTGAACTTGAGTCCACCTGAAGTTCTGACCCATTGTCTTTGCCACTGCACCACTGTAAAGTTGGAAGTTGTATTTATCCTTTTCATTACTGTAATAACTTTGCAGTTTATATAACTGTTAATATATCCATAACAGCAATAGACGGCGGAGCCAGGGTAAAACACGTGTAGCTCTTTATTGCCACTGTCCAACAACAACCACACACACACACAAACAAACCGGACACACAACACTACTACGTCCGGGTTACGCTGTGCTACCCCACGGCTCCAGGTGGCGTGGTTAAACACACTTCCATAACCCGAGGCAACTATCATTATCAATATATTACACTCCTCCCCCTTTAACTATGAAGTTCCTATTTAGACTTAGCACTCAAGTCCAACAATTATCTTTGCCTCATTAACTTTTTATAATTTTACTTCTCAACTTGTAACTAAATTATTACTGCTAACACAACCATTAGACTCAATATTCCAGTCTTTGACATTTCAATCTCAGGAACTCTTTTCACATTTTTGTATGAACAGGAACTCTTTTATTTTAGGAACGACGTTCCTCACAACTGACCGATCACAAATTCAGTTGCTTCGGAGGTGCTCTATCTCTCACTGGGTACCTGCGCCCACACACCTCTGGGGAACTGACTGCTCGGTTGTCAGGTGTAACTGTCTTGTCACAGGCCACTGAGCCTGGCGAAGATGTTACACGTGTCTCTTCAGGTGAGTACGGGCTACCACCTACTGCTCCAGGTGTGCCTTTCCCCCCCACATCTGCGTGAACCACCACAGGGTACTTGTTTGTGATGTCCAGCTGCTCATCCGGAAGCTCCAATGTCTCTGGTCTGGACGGTTGGTTGTACAGCAGATGATCAATGTGGATCGAGCGTCGGCTCACACCATTCCACACCAGGTAGGTGACTGGTCCGAGTCTCTTTTCCACTGTTCCTTTTGTCCACCTCTCCTTCCCTCCACGGAAATTCCGGATCAGAACTGAGTCACCCTCAGACAGATGTCTCAGCTTGGAGGTGGTTCTATCATGATAGTGTTTCTGCTTCTCTTGTTTTGCTTCCACCACTCGAGCGAGATCTGGTTTCAGTAAACTGAACCTGGTCCTGATTTGACGTTTTAAAAACAGTTCCGCTGGTGCACATCCTGTAACAGTGTGCGGTGTACTCCTGTATGCTATCAGGAAGTTAGCTAGCCTGTGCTGCATAGTTATTGTGACCTTTTGTTTCTTCTCCTCGAGTACTTGTTTCAGCAGTGATGCTTTCACTGTCTGAACTGCTCGCTCTGCCGCTCCATTGGAAGCGGGATGGTAAGCTGGTACCAAAGTTTGTTTTATTCCGTTGCTCAGCAGGAATGTCTTGTACTCCTGCGAAGTGAATTGAGGTCCGTTGTCAGAAACAATCTCCTCAGGAAGCCCGTAGGAAGCAAAAATATTCCGCAACGCCTCAATCATTTTGGTTGCTGTGGTTGTTGCCATGGCGATGACCTCCAGCCATTTTGAATGACTGTCCACTAGTACTAAAAAGTGGTGTTGGTCTTTCTCTGCAAAGTCAATATGTATTCTCTGCCAAACTCTAGTCGGCCATTTCCAGACGTGTAGAGGTGCGGTTGCAGGTAGTTTCCTCACACTCTGACAGGCGTCACATTGTTGTACTGTATGTTCTATGTCACTGTCCAACTGCGGCCACCACAAATAGCTCCTGGCCAAGGCCTTCATCCTGCACCCTCCCGGGTGTCCTAGGTGAAGATCATGCAGTAGTCGCTCTCGGTGTGCTGGTGGAATGATAACTCGAATTCCCCACAATATGCAACCTTGTTCCACCGACAGTTCATTTTTCCTGAAAAAGTATGGTTTCAGTCTCTCGTCCTTGTTTTGACTTGGCCATCCAGACCGAGTCAGCTCCAGTACTTTGCATAGGACTGGGTCCCTGAGAGTCCTCTGTGCAATCTCTGTAGCTTGCACGGGAAGCTCATCTACTACTGAGAAATAGAAGATGCCGTTTTCCTCCGCTGTGTTATCCTTTTCCTTCCCCGGCAGTCTAGATAACGCATCTGCATTGGCATTTTCTGCTGACGTTCTGTACTCTATACTGTAGTCATAAGCCATCAGTCTCAGCGCCCAGCGCTGCATTCGCAGAGCAGCTAAAGTGGGAATTTCAGACTTGGGTCCCAAAATAGCAAGAAGGGGCTTGTGGTCAGTTATTAAACTGAACTTTCGGCCATATAAATATTTATGAAATTTAGTCACGCCAAAAATTATGGCCAAAGCCTCTTTCTCTATCTGACTATATTTGTTTTCTGCCTCTGTCAATGTACGCGATGCAAATGCGATCGGTTTCTCATCTCCATTTTCCATTATGTGAGATATGACAGCCCCGATTCCATAAGGGGATGCATCGGAAGCTAATCTCAGGGGTTTCTTGGTGTCATAGTGCACTACTACTGAGCTTTTTACTAACTGTTCTTTTGCATCTTTGAATGCTGCTGCACATTTAGTAGTCCATTGCCAATCAACTTCCTTCTTCAGTAGTTGATGTAGCGGCTGCAGCACCGTCGACAGGTCTTTCATGAACCGACCATAATAGTTTAATAGTCCTAGAAAAGACCGTAGCTCTGTGACGTTTGTAGGCTGGGGTGCATTAACGATGGCTGCCACTTTTGTCGCAGTGGGGTGCAGTCCCTCCTTATCTATCAGATGCCCCAGGTATTCTACTTTCTCCTTCATGAAATCACATTTTGCTCTTTTCACTCTTACCCCGTAGCTCTCCAGGCGGCTCAGTACCTCCTCCAGATTCCTCAGGTGTTCAGCTCTTGTCTTTCCTGTGACCAAAATGTCGTCTAAAAAACAGGTGACATGCTCCAAGCCTTGGAGTATCTGGTCCATCACATTCTGAAATATGGAAGGAGCACTGGACACTCCGTATGAAAGTCTATGATACACATACAGTCCTTTGTGAGTATTTATTGTCAAATACTTTTCTGAGTCTTTTCCTAACTCCAGCTGTTGGTAAGCCTGTGACAAGTCTAACTTGCTGAAAAGAATGCCTCCAGCTAGGGTGGCAAAAAGGTCTTCAACGTTTGGTAGTGGATAGGTCTCCTCTTCCACACTTTGATTTACTGTGACCTTATAGTCTCCACAGATACGAATTGACTTGTCTGCTTTGGGTACCACTACTATGGGCGCGGCCCACTGACTATGTTCTTTCTTTGAGATAATGCCAGCTTTCTCTAGGCGATTTAACTCAGTCTCAACTGCATTCTTTAATGCATATGGCACTGGTCTGGCCTTCCTGAAGATCGGTTTGGTATTTGGCTTTACTGTAATGTTGGCCTTAAAATTTCGAATAGTGCCCAACTCCTCAGCAAACACTGCTTTGTGTCTCTGCAACACTGTATCCACATCTGCGTCGTTACCGCCCCTTGCTGGTATAACTGAGAAGATGCGTGCCCAGTCCAGTTTGAAGTTTTGGAGCCAGTTACGGCCAAGTAGGGCTGGTCTGTCACCTTTTACGATCACTAATGCTAACTCCCCACCCTGGGTCCCATATTTTACCTTGGCCGTCACTTGTCCCATCAAAGGAATGTTCTCTCCGGAAAAAGTTGACAGCTGCACTTTACTTACTTCCAAAGGCAGATGAGAGAGATGCTTCTTATACACAATTTCCGAAACAAGTGTTACCGCCGCCCCTGTGTCCAGTTGCATCTCTAGAGGAGTTCCTTCTACTATGACCTGTACTGTCATTTCCTTCTTCCAATTCCAGACAGCATTTGTGGGATACACGGCATTCAAGCGATATGACTCCCACAGTTCATCATCCGCACTTCCTGTTGTCTCATTTTGATTTCCGTTTACATACTGTGTGTCCTTGCCAACTTTTCGTTTTACACATCCTTGCTATGTGTCCTCCTTTTGAACACTTGTAACATGTCTCTCCTTTATACCTGCATTCCTGAGGGGCGTGGTTGCTCAGTCCACATCTGTAACAGGGTTGGTGATTCTCTTTTCTCTGTGGTCTGAATTTTCCAATTGTGGTTTTACTTTTCCAATCGCTGGTGGCTGGTTGGTATTTCCACGCACTTTTGCTTGTCTTTTCCTGGTCAATCTTATTTAATGTGGCAGGTTCTTCCATTTTGCTAGCGAACTCCAACGTACTCTTTGATGCCATCTCCATGGACAACGACAGTTCACATGTTTTTTTAAATGTTAGATCTTGCTCCGCGAGTAATCTTCTCTGAATAGCTTCCACTCTCAATCCACAAACAAATCTGTCTCTCATTGCTTCGTCCAAATGGAGACCAAATTCGCAGTGGCTGGATAGCTGCTTCAACGCCACAATATAATCCGACACAGACTCGTTTTCTCTCTCTGATTCCTCTTTTGAAACTTGAATCGCTCCGCGATCACCAGCGGTTTCGGGTTGTAATGAGATGCTAATCTTCCACTTAGCACCTCATATGAGAGGCTACTAGGCTTCTCTGGTATGCAAAGGCCCTTCAACAGTCCGTAGGCCTCTGCACCTATTATAGACAGGAACACGTTGGTTTTTTTACCTTCCTCCACTTCGTTGATGATCATCCATTGCTCAAAACGTTCCAAATAAGATTCAAAATCTTCTTTAAGTGCCTCGTATTCGCCGAGATTTCCCAGGAATCTGGCCATGATGCAGCGCCGCCGTTAGCTTAGCACTCGTGCTAATGCTAGTCTGCAAAGTCACGTTACCTCCTTGTAACGCCTTAATCTCCTCGTCCGAAACTTTTAATCCCTACCGCTGGAAAGGGATCCCATACGCGTCGCCACTGTAATAACTTTGCAGTTTATATAACTGTTAATATATCCATAACAGCAATAGACGGCGGAGCCAGGGTAAAACACGTGTAGCTCTTTATCGCCACTGTCCAACGACAACCACACACACACAAACAAACAAACCGGACACACAACACTACTACGTCCGGGTTACGCTGTGCTACCCCACGGCTCCAGGTGGCGTGGTTAAACACACTTCCATAACCCGAGGCAACTATCATTATCAATATATTACAATTACCTCAATAAACAATTTGAGAATTGCAACGAATGGAATTGAACTCACTCCTGATTCCCACCTCATGTTCTGACCCAATGATTTTGCCAGTGGACCACAGCAACAACTAGAAGGTGAAGAATCAGAAGTCAGATTTATTCTCCGACTCTCTTAGCCTTACTTGCTGTCATTTTTTAAAGAAAAAAAGCCTTACTATACTATGTCGTTTTTTAAGAAAAGAAGCCTTACTATACAATATCGTTTTTTAAGAAAAAAAGGCTTCCTCTACTATGTCGTTTTTCAAGAAAAAAAGCCATGCTATACTATGTCGTTTTTTTAGGAAAAAAAGCCTTACTATACTATGTCGTTTTTTAAAGGAAAAAAGCCATACTATACTATGTCGTTTTTTAGGGGGAAAAGCCATGGACGAGTTATCAGGGTTTTCAGGGAAAAAGCCTTCCTCTACAATGTCGTTTTTCAAGAAAAAAAGCCATGCTATACTATGTCGTTTTTTTTAGGGGGAAAAAGCCATACTTTACTATGTCGTTTTTTTTAGGAAAAAAAGCCTTACTATACTATGTCGTTTTTTAAGAAAAAAAGCCTTACTATACATGGTCTTTTTTAAACAAAAAAGCCTTACTATACATGGTCATTTTTTAAGAAAAAAGCCTTACTTTACATGGTCTTTTTTGTAAATAAAAAGCCTTACTATACTATGTCGTTTTTAAAGACAAAAAAGCCTTACTATACTGTGTCGTTTTCAAAGAAAATAAGCCTTACTATACTATGTCGTCTTTAAAGAAAAAAGCCTATACTATGTTGTTTTTTAAGAAAAAAGCCTTACTATACTATGTCGTTTTTTACAAAAAAAAGCCATACTATACTATGTCGTTTTTTAGGGAAAAAGCCTTCCTCGACTATGTCGTTTTTCAAGAAAAAAAGCCATGCTATATTATGTCGTTTTTTAGGGGGGAAAAGCCATACTATACTATGTCGTTTTTTAAGAAAAAAAGCCATACTATACTATGTCGTTTTTTAGGAAAAAAAGCCTTACTATACTATGTCGTTTTTTAAAGGAAAAAAGCCATACTATACTATGTCGTTTTTTAGGGGGGAAAGCCATACTATACTATGTCGTTTTTTAGGGAAAAAGCCTTCCTCGACTATGTCGTTTTTCAAGAAAAAAAGCCATGCTATATTATGTCGTTTTTTAGGGGGGAAAAGCCATACTATACTATGTCGTTTTTAAGAAAAAAAGCCTTACTATACTATGTCGTTTTTTAGGAAAAAAAGCCTTACTATACTATGTCGTTTTTTAAAGGAAAAAAGCCATACTATACTATGTCGTTTTTTAGGGGGGAAAGCCATACTATACTATGTCGTTTTTTAGGGAAAAAGCCTTCCTCGACTATGTCGTTTTTCAAGAAAAAAAGCCATGCTATATTATGTCGTTTTTTAGGGGGGAAAAGCCATACTATACTATGTCGTTTTTTAAGAAAAAAAGCCTTACTATACTATGTCGTTTTTTAAGAAAAAAAGCCATACTATACTATGTCGTTTTTTAGGAAAAAAAGCCTTACTATACTATGTCGTTTTTTAAAGGAAAAAAGCCATACTATACTATGTCGTTTTTTAGGGGGGAAAGCCATACTATACTATGTCGTTTTTTAGGGAAAAAGCCTTCCTCGACTATGTCGTTTTTCAAGAAAAAAAGCCATGCTATATTATGTCGTTTTTTAGGGGGGAAAAGCCATACTATACTATGTCGTTTTTAAGAAAAAAAGCCTTACTATACTATGTCGTTTTTTAAGAAAAAAAGCCATACTATACTATGTCGTTTTTTAAAGGAAAAAAGCCATACTATACTATGTCGTTTTTTAGGGGGAAAAGCCATACTATACTATGTCGTTTTTTAGGGAAAAAGCCTTCCTCTACTATGTCGTTTTTCAAGAAAAAAGTCATGCTATACTATGTCGTTTTTTTTAGGGGAAAAAAGCCATACTATACGATGTCGTTTTTTTAGGGAAAAAGCCTTCCTCGACTATGTCGTTTTTCAAGAAAAAAAGCCATGCTATATTATGTCGTTTTTTAGGGGGGAAAAGCCATACTATACTATGTCGTTTTTTAAGAAAAAAAGCCTTACTATACTATGTCGTTTTTTAGGAAAAAAAGCCTTACTATACTATGTCGTTTTTTAAAGGAAAAAAGCCATACTATACTATGTCGTTTTTTAGGGGGGAAAGCCATACTATACTATGTCGTTTTTTAGGGAAAAAGCCTTCCTCGACTATGTCGTTTTTCAAGAAAAAAAGCCATGCTATATTATGTCGTTTTTTAGGGGGGAAAAGCCATACTATACTATGTCGTTTTTAAGAAAAAAAGCCTTACTATACTATGTCGTTTTTTAAGAAAAAAAGCCATACTATACTATGTCGTTTTTTAAAGGAAAAAAGCCATACTATACTATGTCGTTTTTTAGGGGGAAAAGCCATACTATACTATGTCGTTTTTTAGGGAAAAAGCCTTCCTCTACTATGTCGTTTTTCAAGAAAAAAGTCATGCTATACTATGTCGTTTTTTTTAGGGGAAAAAAGCCATACTATACGATGTCGTTTTTTTAGGGAAAAAAGCCTTACTATACTATGTCGTCTTTAAAGAAAAAAGCCTATACTATGTTGTTTTTTAAGAAAAAAGCCTTACTATACTATGTCGTTTTTTACGAAAAAAAGCCTTACAATACTATGTCGTTTTTTTTTAAGAAAAAAGCCTTACAATACTATGTCATTTTTTAAGAAAAAAAGCCTTACTATACTATGTCGTCTTTTAAGAAAAACGCTTTACTGTACATGGTCGTTTTTTTTAAATAAAAAAGCCTTACTATACATGGTCATTTTTTAATAAAAACCCTTAATATACATGGTCATTTTTAAAGAAAAAAGCCTGACTATATATACATAGTATTTATTTTTTAAACAAATAAAAGCTTTACTTTACATAGACCACTTTAAGTCGTTTTTAAAGACAAAAAAGCCTTTATGTCGTTTTTAAAGACAAAAAAGCCTTTATGTCGTTTTTAAAGGCAAAAAAGCCTTACTATACTGTGTTGTTTTTAAAGAAAATAAGCCTTACTATACTATGTCGTCTTTAAAGAAAAAAGCCTTACTATACTATGTCGTTTTTTAGGAAAAAAAAGCCTTACTATACTATGTCGTTTTTTAAAGGAAAAAAGCCATACTATACTATGTCGGTTTTCAGGGAAAAAGCCTTCCTCTACTATGTCGTTTTTCAAGAAAAAAAGCCATGCTATACTATGTCGTTTTTTTTAGGGGGAAAAAGCCATACTTTACTATGTCGTTTTTTTAGGAAAAAAAGCCTTACTATACTATGTCGTTTTTTAAGAAAAAAAGCCTTACTATACATGGTCTTTTTTAAACAAAAAAGCCTTACTATACATGGTCATTTTTTAAGAAAAAAGCCTTACTTTACATGGTCTTTTTTGTAAATAAAAAGCCTTACTATACTATGTCGTTTTTAAAGAAAATAAGCCTTACTATACTATGTCGTCTTTAAAGAAAAAAGCCTATACTATGTTGTTTTTTAAGAAAAAAGCCTTACTATACTATGTCGTTTTTTACAAAAAAAAGCCTTACAATACTATGTCGTTTTTTTTTAAAGAAAAAAGCCTTACAATACTATGTCATTTTTTAAGAAAAAAAGCCTTACTATACTATGTCGTCTTTTAAGAAAAACGCTTTACTGTACATGGTCGGTTTTTTTTTTTAAATAAAAAAGCCTTACTATACATGGTCATTTTTTAATAAAAACCCTGAATATACATGGTCATTTTTAAAGAAAAAAGCCTGACTATATATACATAGTATTTATTTTTTAAACAAATAAAAGCTTTACTTTACATAGACCACTTTTTTTTAAAAGAAAAAGCCTTACGATGTCCAGCCATTCAAGTCATTTTGCATGCCAGCTTTACGTTTGTACCAAATCTCGGGGTATTCTTTGCTCAGTTATGAAGCACGTCTAATAAGATGAATAAATATTTGACATTATCGTCGACAAGGAAAAAGAGTGTCGCCAAACTTTCGTCAAAACATATACAGACGCTCCCCTACTTACGAACGCAATTGGTTCCGAGCTGGTTCATAAGTTGAATTTGTTTGTAAGTTGATTCAGTGCTATATTTTGTATTATAATTTATGTTTAAGGCCGATATAAGTATATTGAAGGTTTATATAAGTGCATTTGTATGTTTAAGGCTTTTATAAGTAACACGCATTGGTTTGTACTGAAAAAAAAAAAAAACATTTAATAAAATGGAGAGAATATGTACAGTACTGTATATAGAGAGAGAGAGAGAGAGAGATTTATGTATTAGAAAGTGGCCGAAAGAAGCGATCTAACGACAATTGCACCGTTTTCTTCTTTTTTTCATCATAAATGATGCGGTAGCACTGTATGGCATCATTCAATTGATTTGCAAACTTTGTGCAAGGTTCAATATTTGGGTCCTGCTGCTCCATCTTTCTGTTTAGAAATGGTACCGACGGTCGGTGGAACGATTCAAGTTGTATTCCCGTGCAACGCTCACCACTTTCTCACGCGCATCAAGCTTCGTAATTATTGCCACTGGTTTCAAATGAAATGGCTTGCCTCTTCCTTGCATCTCCTTCACTAGAAGCCTTTCGCTTTTCACCAACCATATTGAATAATGGCTGCACGAGATATTTCATGATAAAAATGAAAAAGGTTCTTTGCGCACTGGAGATACGTCACGCACTTGCGCAACTTGCGCACTGCAACGAACTGGGCAGAGGAAGGTGGATGCTGGGTGAGCCGAGCGCTCTCAGCGCCAGGCGTCGTCGGTATTAGCGGCGGAAAGAAGCACTACTCGGAAAAAGGCCCGCAATACAAAATCGAAGTGACTCACATTTTTCGACATAAACGCAATTTGCAGACATGTTCGTATGTACCGTTGTTCGTAAGTCGAATGTTCGTAAGTAGGGGAGCGTCTGTACTGTATCATTATTATTTAATTTTTAATCATTACTCAAACATTTTGCAAATAAAATTAGAATTCTTCTTGGACATAAAATGTGTGTTGGCTTTCTGGGAGTGGTAAGCAATGTGTCTATTGATTGACCTTTTCTTTTTGCTTTAAGGATCTCGTTGTGACCTTAGTGGATGTGACGGATCATTCGTTCATGTTTTCCTGCTGTCTTTGCCAAGAGGACTTCCCGAGGTCTGTCTGGGAAGAATTGACCAGCATTGCATTCCATTCCATTCCATTCCATTCCATTCCATTCCATTCCATTCAGTGTGTCATTTTAAAACACCTTGATTTTATTTTTGTGTGCAGTTTGAAAGAGAGATATGGCTTTCATATGGAATTTGGGTCATTTCCTGAAGCGCTGATGAAGTGTTTTGGGAAATGTGGGAGCGAACAGAGTTCCAGCGAGTCCAGGTACCCTAGGTTCTCCTCCTTTTGTTTCATCTCCTAAGGAATGTGCACCCCAACAAGTCTTTTTCTCTTTTGTTTTGTTCCCCAGGTATGACTTGGTGCTCTCGTCCGACTCTCCCTCGCTGGACCGCTCAGCCGAATTGAGCATAGTGGCGAGCGACGAGTTTGCCACCGTCACCAGATTGTCTTTGCCGCTCACACGGGCCCCGGTCGAGCAAGTCAAAGAAGAATACGTGGGCGACCTTGTGACTTTGCTCCAGGTGATGCGTGATTCAACTGTCTCATCCTCTTTTGGCTCATGCGGGCGGGGGGCAACAGCACCTGCATTGGACCACATGTTCATGAACACATTGCTCGGGACACCCTAGCTGGCTTGGAGTGAAACTGCAGCACATTTTCAAAATAAGGGCTGGCGTTTTTTACAAATAACGGCCCATTTTTAAAAACCATTTTTTTCTCGTACAAAAGTTGCTATACGGCGTACACCATTTAAAATGATTACAAAAGGTATAAAACACTGGGAAAAAGTATCACTTGACATGTATGATGTTGTCTTTATGTCACAGGCGCAAAAAGAAAGGCAGCAGGTTCAATTGGCGAAGACACGGCAGGATTTAGAACAGGTGGGTTTTTATGTCCACTGTCAAGATACCAAATCGGAATGAACCTTTAACATTGCCCAGAGAGGATGAGGATGAGATTTTGTTTCTAGTCCATGTCCTAATGTGCCATTAGATGCTTTCTGAGAAGACCGAAGAAAGAGTGGCGCTTCTGCGCTGGGAATCGAGAAGTCAAACCAGTTGGCTATCGCTAGTCTTAGACGTGCAGTTTTAGCACCTATCCCTAATTCCTTAACTCCGTCTGGTCCCGTCGAACAAACTCAGACAGTAGACCTTTTGTTCATTGTCATCGAGTTAACAACCATAGTTTTACTCCTACAGTGGTAATACTATATCCAAATGAAACAGCTACAACAAAATGAATGAGTCAAATGTCCTATTGGTCATTAGCGAGCCGTCCGTCATTGCGACGAGCTGCGGACTAAATTTGAGCACTCGGCTGTGGTAAGGCCCTGCTCGATGCCATCTTGTGGATTGCTGACAAACCATCTGTTGGGACCACGTCATAGGTGCAGACCCGCTTGGAGGAGCGAATCCGGCACCAGTCGGTGGTGCAGCGTACGGTGACTCGACATCATCACCAGCTAACGTCGACCGTGGGCATCCGCTTACAGCACGTGCTGGATTGCCTGCGGTCACCGAACGAAATGTCGAGGGTTAGTAGTGTTTTTAGTTGTCATTTGTCTGAATGTGGGAACCCTGCTTGATTGATGACCTACTATGGACTGGAAAAATGACGCCATCTGACGTTCTCAGGTTCGCAGGATGGTGTTGATGTTGAAGCGCAGGTTTACTGCTGTCCACTCCAGGCAGGAGATGGAGCTCCGGTCATTGTTTGAGGAACAATAACCTAAAATCCGAACTGGCGCACACGGACCGAGGAGGAGGTATGTCATCGAGCGTTAGAATTCGAATCCACTGGCTTAGACCTTCATTTCAAATTCAAGTTGCGAAACCACTTCACAGCTCTGCATCAAACCAATGGAGCCTGGAGTGGAGTGGAGTGGGGTGAGGTGGGGTGAGGTGGGGTGTTGTGTGGTGTTGTGTTGAAATAAACTACACATTTGTGAACCCTGGCTCTGCCGTCTATTGCTGTTAGGGTAATATTAACAGTTATATAAAGTGCAAAGTTATCACAAGCATGATATATAAACAAGAACGATAGTACAGACAGACGCTCCCCTACTTACGAACGCAATTGGTTCCGAGCGATTGTTCATAAGTTGAATTTGTTTGTAAGTTGATTCAGTGCTATATTTTGTATTATAATTTATGTTTAAGGCCTATAGAAGTATATTGAAGGTTTATATAAGTGCATTTGTATGTTTAAGGCTTGTATAAGTAACACCCATTGGTTTGTACTGAAAAAAACATTTAATAAAATGGAGAGAATATGTACAGTACGGTATATAGAGAGAGAGAGAGCGAGAGATTTATGTATTAGAAAGTGGCCGAAAGAAGCGATCTAACGACAATTGCACAGGTTTTTTCTTTTTTTTTTCATCATAAATGATGCGGTAGCACTGTATGGCATCATTCCATTGATTTGCAAACTTTGTGCAAGGTTCAATATTTGGGTCTTGCTGCTCCATCTTTCTGTTTATAAATGGTACTGACGGTCGAACGCTTCAATGCCCGTGAAACGCTCACCACTCTCACGCGCATCAAGCTTCGTTATTATTGCCACTCGTTTCAAATGAAATGGCTTGCCTCTTCCTTGCAACTCCCTCAATAGAAGCCTTTAGCTTTTCACCAGTCGGCCCATCTCCCCTCATATGAGACAAAAATTCAGGTTAAATGGACCAACCAGAACCACCCAAGACCAGTTCCAATGCAACCACTATTTTTAACGCAATTTACCCCAATTTGGACACTATTTATGGCTTAACATCCCCCCAGAACATCCCTGGAAGACTAATTTTACACAAAATGGTGAATTATACATCTACCCACAAATAAGACACCATTCCTGGGTAAATAGACCAGCCAGAACCACTCAGGACCAGTTCCAATACAAGCACTCGTTGTCATAAAAGTGCCCATATTAGGCACATTGTTTGTGGCATAACTTTACTTCACAACTACCCTGGAAGATTATTTTATACAGAATGGTCAATATACATCTCCCCTCATATGAGACAAAAATTCAGGGAAAATGGACCAACCAGAACCACCCAAGACCAGTTCCAATGCAACCACTATTTTTAACGAAAATTACCCCAATTTGGGCACTTATTCTTGCCTAACATCCACCCAGAACCTCCCTGGAAGATTATTTTATACAGAATTGTCAATATACATCTCCCCTCATATGAGACAAAAATTCAGGTTAAATGGACCAACCAGAACCGCTCAGGACCAGTTCCAACACAAGCACTCGTTGTCATAAAAGTGCCCATATTAGGCACATTGTTTGTGGCATAACTTTACTTCACAACTACCCTGGAAGATTGTTTTATACAGAATGGTCAATATACATCTACCCTCATATGAGACAAAAATTCAGGGAAAATTGACCAACCAGAACCACCCAAGACCAGTTCCAATGCAACCACTATTTTTAACGAAAATTACCCCAATTCGGACACTATTTCTTGCCTAACATCCCCCCAGAACCTCCCTGGAAGACTAATTTTATACAAAATGGTCAATAAACATCTACCCTCATATGAGACACAATTTCAGGCTAAATGGACCAACCAGAACCGCTCAGGACCAGTTCCAACACAAGCACTCGTTGTCATAAAAGTGCCCAAATTAGGCACACTCTTTGTGGCATAACTTTACTTCACAACTACCCTGGAAGATTATTTTATACAGAATGGTCAATATACATCTCCCCTCATATGAGACAAAAATTCAGGTTAAATGGACCAACCAGAACCACCCAAGACCAGTTCCAATGCAACCACTATTTTTAACGCAATTTACCCCAATTTGGACACTATTTATGGCTTAACATCCCCCCAGAACATCCCTGGAAGACTAATTTTACACAAAATGGTGAATTATACATCTACCCACAAATAAGACACCATTCCTGGGTAAATAGACCAGCCAGAACCACTCAGGACCAGTTCCAATACAAGCACTCGTTGTCATAAAAGTGCCCATATTAGGCACATTGTTTGTGGCATAACTTTACTTCACAACTACCCTGGAAGATTATTTTATACAGAATGGTCAATATACATCTACCCTCATATGAGACAAAAATTCAGGGAAAATGGACCAACCAGAACCACCCAAGACCAGTTCCAATGCAACCACTATTTTTAACGAAAATTACCCCAATTTGGGCACTTATTCTTGCCTAACATCCACCCAGAACCTCCCTGGAAGACTAATTTTACACAAAATGGTGAATTATACATCTACCCACAAATAGGACACCATTCCTGGGTAAATGGACCAACCAGAACCACTCAGGACCAGTTCCAATACAAGCACTCGTTGTCATAAAAGTGCCCATATTAGGCACATTGTTTGTGGCATAACTTTACTTCACAACTACCCTGGAAGATTATTTTATACAGAATGGTCAATATACATCTACCCTCATATGAGACAAAAATTCAGGGAAAATGGACCAACCAGAACCACCCAAGACCAGTTCCAATGCAACCACTATTTTTAACGAAAATTACCCCAATTTGGGCACTTATTCTTGCCTAACATCCACCCAGAACCTCCCTGGAAGACTAATTTTACACAAAATGGTGAATTATACATCTACCCACAAATAGGACACCATTCCTGGGTAAATGGACCAACCAGAACCACTCAGGACCAGTTCCAATACAAGCACTCGTTGTCATAAAAGTGCCCATATTAGGCACATTGTTTGTGGCATAACTTTACTTCACAACTACCCTGGAAGATTATTTTATACAGAATGGTCAATATACATCTACCCTCATATGAGACAAAAATTCAGGGAAAATGGACCAACCAGAACCACCCAAGACCAGTTCCAATGCAACCACTATTTTTAACGAAAATTACCCCAATTTGGACACTATTTCTTGCCTAACATCCCCCCAGAACCTCCCTGGAAGACTAATTTTATACAAAATGGTCAATAAACATCTACCCTCATATGAGACACAATTTCAGGCTAAATGGACCAACCAGAACCGCTCAGGACCAGTTCGAACACAAGCACTCGTTGTCATAAAAGTGCCCAAATTAGGCACACTCTTTGTGGCATAACTTTACTTCACAACTACCCTGGAAGATTATTTTATACAGAATGGTCAATATACATCTCCCCTCATATGAGACAAAAATTCAGGTTAAATGGACCAACCAGAACCACCCAAGACCAGTTCCAATGCAACCACTATTTTTAACGCAATTTACCCCAATTTGGACACTATTTATGGCTTAACATCCCCCCAGAACATCCCTGGAAGACTAATTTTACACAAAATGGTGAATTATACATCTACCCACAAATAAGACACCATTCCTGGGTAAATAGACCAGCCAGAACCACTCAGGACCAGTTCCAATACAAGCACTCGTTGTCATAAAAGTGCCCATATTAGGTACATTGATTGTGGCATAACTTTACTTCACAATTACCCTGGAAGATTATTTTATACAGAATGGTCAATATACATCTACCCTCATATGAGACAAAAATTCAGGTTAAATGGACCAACCAGAACCACCCAAGACCAGTTCCAATGCAACCACTAATTTTTCACGAAAATTACCCCAATTTGGACACTATTTCTTGCCTAACATCCCCCCAGAACATCCCTGGAAGACTAATTTTATACAAAATTGTCAATTATACATGCACCCACATTTTAGGCACTTTTTCCGGGGAAAATACCCCCCCAGAACCGAACTGGGCTACTTTTTATACAAACCAGTACGCACTGGGACGCTATGGAATCCGCAGAACTCTGCCACACTGTGGACAACCTGTGGTACTGCGACCGTTCAAGCTCCCGTAAGCCTATGCACTTTTAGCGTTTAAAATTACCTTTCTGGCTGAAAAGAAAAGCTTTTTACACACCCACTCTACTCTAATAAAGGTCCCCTTATTTTAGAAACTATTCCCGAGTGAAAATAAGCCCCCAGAAAGAAGTCGACATGCTTTTTATACATGCACGTTGGTCTATTACAGTCAACCAGCATTTGGGACACTCTTCCTGGGTAAACTTTTGCACCAGAACCTCCCTGGAGCATTTATTTTGATACCAAATCGTCAATAATACATGCACCCAGAATTTATGTGTTACACCCTGCATTTGATCTTGAGACACAGGGGGAAATAATCAGAACAGTGAGATGTTGTTGTTAGTTCAATCCAACTTTTACTGTAATGATTCAGCACACCTCCCGTGCCTCAAGCTACTTGCTAAGACATCAATAATCGAATACCGATCTTCTTTAACATGCCCCACACTTGCCATGTGGATCCAAGGATCACCAATCGAACACCGATACACACATTCAATCCAAACTCGTTGTGCATTCTCAACATTCAATCATTAATAAATCAAACACTTTAGTATGTCACACTAATAAATCAAACACTCTAGTATGTCACACTAATAGATCAAACACTCTAGTATGTCACATATGCACTTTTTCCGGTGAAAATAACCCACCAGAACCGAAATATCCTCCTTTTTTTATACAGACTTTGACGCACTGGGCCTCTATGTAACCCGAAAAACTCTGCCACACTGTGGACAAACTTTATTACTGCGACCGTTCAAAATCCCGTAAGCTTATGCACTTTTCCCGGTTAAAAACACCTTTTGGGCTGAAAAGAAACGCTTTTTACACACCCACTCTACTCTAATAAAGGTCCCCTTATTTTAGAAACTATTCCTGAGTGAAAATAAGCCCCCAGAACGAAGTCGACATGCTTTTTATACATGCACGTTGGTCTATTACAGTCAACCCGCATTTGGGACACTCTTCCTGGGTAAACTGGAGCGTTTATTTTGACACCAAATCGTGTATAATACATGCACCCAGAATTTATGCACTTTTTTCCGGGGAAAATAACCCCCCAGAACCGAAATATCCTGCTTTTTATACAGAATTTGACGCACTGGGCCGCCGCTATGGAACCCGCAGAACTCTGCCACACTGTGGACAAATTTTTTTTACTGCAATTAGGGTCAAATTGCCGGGTCAAAAGTGTCATTTCTTCGGGTAAATCACCCTCCTGGGCCCGGTTTTAATGTTTAAAAAGGTCAAGTATTTGTATTAAATATATAATATTTGTATTTGATCGATGAGTGCTGATTTAAAACCAAATTTAATGCATTTTTGGCACTTTTGAGAATGGTCGTATGTCGTCGTATTTGGTCGCGCCGACGTTTATGGCTGTCTTTTACCCAGGAAAATAACTCCCAGTGCCCGGTAGTCATGTCTGATAAGCTCCAGTAAGCTCCAGTATTTGTATTTCATCAATAAATGCTGATTTTACCCCATTTTAGTGCATATTTGGGACTTTTGCGAATGGTCGTCGTACTTGGTCGCGCAGACGTTTATGGCTGTCTTTCCCCCGTGAAAATCATCCCCAGTTTCTGGTAGTCATGTCTGATCAGCTCCAGTATTTGTATTTCATCAACAAGTGCTGATTTTAGTTCATTTTGGCACTTTTGAGAATGGTCGCACGTCGTCGTATTTGGTCGCGCCGACGTTTATAGCTGTCTTTCCCCCCGGAAAATCACCCCCAGTGCCCGGTAGTCATGTCTGATAAGCTCCAGTAAGCTCCAGTAATTCTATTTCATCCATAAGTGCTGATTTTAGTTCATTTTAGGCACTTTTGAGAATGGTCGTACGTCGTCGTATTTGGTCGCGCCGACGTTTATGGCTGTCTTTTCTCCCCAGGAAAATCACCCCCAGAGCCCGGTAGTCATGTCTGATAAGCTCCAGTAAGCTCCAGTAATTCTATTTCATCCATAAGTGCTGATTTTAGTTCATTTTAGGCACTTTTGAGAATGGTCGTATGTCGTCGTATTTGGTCGCGCCGACGTTTATGGCTGTCTTTTCTCCCCAGGAAAATCACCCCCAGAGCCCGGTAGTCATGTCTGATAAGCTCCAGTAAGCTCCAGTAATTCTATTTCATCCATAAGTGCTGATTTTAACCCATTTTAGTGAATTTTAGGCCCTTTGGCGAATGGTCGTCGCGCCGACTTTTATGGTTGTCTTTTCCCCAGGAAAATCACCCCCAGTGCCCGGTAGTCATGTCTGATAAGCTCCAGTATTTGTATTTCATGAACAAGTGCTGATTTTAGTTCATTTTTGGCACTTTTGAGAATGGTCGTATGTCGTCGTATTTGGTCGTTCCGACGTTTATGGCTGTCTTTTCCCCAGGAAAATCACCCCCAGTGCCCGGTAGTCATGTCTGATCAGCTCCAGTAAGCTCCAGTAATTGTATTTCACCCATAAGTGCTGATTTTAACCCATTTTAGTGAAATTTTGGCCCTTTGGCGAATGGTCGTCGTCGTCGCGCCGACCTTTATAGCTGTCTCCCCCCCCGGGAAAATCACCCCCAGTGCCCGATATTAATGTGTGAAAAGCTCCAGTATTTGTATTTCATCGTTTAAAAACGATCACTCCGCTTTTGGAACACCATTTTCCACACCTTAAGAGAGTCAGATCTACTCCTCCCGACCTTTATAGCTGTCTCCCCCACCGGAGAAAATCACCCCCAGAGCCCGGTAGTCATGTCTGAAAAGCCCCAGTAACTTCCAGTAATTGTAATTAATCATTAAATGCTGTTTTAAAAAAATATTACTCCGCTTTTGGAACACTTTTTCTGGGCATTACCTTGCTCCTTTTCGCCGTCTTGCGGACAAACTTCGGTACTGCAAACGGGCTCAAATTGCCGGGTCAAAAGTGTCATTTCTTCGGGGAAATAACCCTCCTGGGCCCGGTTTTAATGTTTAAAAAGGTGTAGTATTTTTTATTAAAGATATAATATTTGTATTTGATCGATGAGTGCTGATTTAAAACCCATTTTAGTTCATTTGGGGCACTTTTGAGAATGGTCGTATGTCGTCGTATTTGGTCGTTCCGACGTTTATGGCTGTCTTTCCCCCAGGAAAATCACCCCCAGAGCCCGGTAGTCATGTCTGATAAGGTCCAGTAAGCTCCAGTATTTGTATTTCATCAATAAATGCTGATTTTAACCCATTTTAGTGAATTTTTGGCCCTTTGGCGAATGGTCGTCGTCGCGCCGACGTTTATGGCTGTCTTTTCCCCAGGAAAATCACCCACATTGCCCGGTAGTCATGTCAGATAAGCTCCAGTAATTGTATTTCATCAACTAGTGCTGATTTTAGTTCATTTTGGGCACTTTTGAGAATGGTCGTATGTCGTCGTATTTGGTCGTTCCGACGTTTATGGCTGTCTTTTCCCCAGGAAAATCACCCCCAGAGCCGGCTAGTCATGTCTGATAAGCTCCAGTAACTCTATTTCATCCATAAGTGCTGATTTTATTTCATTTTAGGCACTTTTGAGAATGGTCGTATGTCGTCGTATTTGGTCGCGTGCCGACGTTTATGGCTGTCTTTCCCCCTGGAAAATCACCCCAAGAGCCTGGTAGTCATGTCTGATAAGCTCCAGTAAGCTCCAGTAATTCTATTTCATCCATAAGTGCTGATTTTAACCCATTTTAGTGAAATTTTGGCACTTTCGCGAATGGTCGTCGTCGTCGCGCCGACCTTTATAGCTGTCTCCCCCCGGGAAAATCACCCTCAGTGCCCGATATTAATATGTGGAAAAGCTCCAGTATTTGTATTTCATGGTTTAAAAACCATCACTACGCTTTTGGAAACACTTTTCTGCACATTTTAACCATTTTCCGTAAGAGAGTCATAGTTACTCCCGCCGTTTACCCGGCCTGGTTGATGGACCTTGCTCCTTTTCGCCGTCTGGCGGACAAACTTCGGTACTGCATTCGGGTCAGGTGCGGTCCTGAAAAGGGCACCTTTTTCCTGGGTAAAATTTAAACTTTTTCATCGGTCTTTTTCGACATTTCTTGCTGGCTTTTCAAGCACTTTCACTGGGTTGATTTTTTTTTTTTTAACATTTTGGCCTTTTTTTATTTTTAACAAGTTTACCCACGTTTTACAAAACTTTGTGCGGGCTTTAGATGCACTATTCCTGGGTTGATTTTAAACATGTTGCCCTTTATTTTTAACAAGTTTACCCACGTTTTACAAATCTTTTGCGGGCTTTAGATGCACTATTCCTGGGTTGATTTAAAACATTTTGCCCTTTTTTATTTTTAACAAGTTTACCCACGTTTTTCAAAACTTTGTGCGGGCTTTAGATGCACTATTCCTGGGTTGATTTTAAACATGTTGCCCTTTATTTTTAACAAGTTTACCCACGTTTTACAAATCTTTTGCGGGTTTTAGATGCACTATTCCTGGGTTGATTTAAAACATTTTGCCCTTTTTATTTTAACAAGTTTACCCACGTTTTTCAAAACTTTGTGCAAGCTTTAGATGCACTATTCCTGGGTTGATTTAAAACATTTTGCCCTTTTTATTTTAACAAGTTTACCCACGTTTTACAAATCTTTTGCGGGTTTTAGATGCACTATTCCTGGGTTGATTTAAAACATTTTGCCCTTTTTATTTTAACAAGTTTACCCACGTTTTACAAATCTTTTGCGGGTTTTAGATGCACTATTCCTGGGTTAATTTAAAACATTTTGCCCTTTTTATTTTAACAAGTTTACCCACGTTTTTCAAAACTTTGTGCGGGCTTTAGATGCACTATTCCTGGGTTGATTTTAAACATGTTGCCCTTTATTTTTAACAAGTTTACCCACGTTTTACAAATCTTTTGCGGGTTTTAGATGCACTATTCCTGGGTTGATTTAAAACATTTTGCCCCGGTTCGGGGGTCAATTTCACCCCGGAAAAGCTTCCCAAAAAACGGTCACTTGTATAACAAACGAGGATATAACTGATAAGTTACACTTTACCCTTTAGTTTGAGCTCAACTACCCGTGAAATGACTCTCTTGTGCTGGAACGGTATTTTGACGTAATACCTCCGTTTGTCCGCGAGACGGCAGAAATGAGTCCGGCCAACCGGGACTATTTTTTCAAAGTAATCAAGCGGGTACTAGGAGTTTCCCTCTCCGAGAAAAGCCACTCTCCATCGGGCAAGTTTCTAGTCGTAATACCAAAGTTCTACAAAAGTGGGTAAAAACTGTCACAATGCCCAGATAAGTGTTCCAAAAGCCGGGGAAAGATATTTAGAGTCATCGGGGGGTACAGTTGGGAAAAAAGTTGAACGTGGCTAAAAACGGTCTTCGTGCCCAGAATGGTGTTCCAAATGCTGGGTAATTGCATGGGGTGTCATCTGTGAAAAAGTTGGAAAAATGTTAAAAATGGTCGAAAATGGTTAAAATGTGCACAAAACTGTTCAAAATGATGTTTAAATTTACCAGGAGTCATTTGTTAAAAAGTTGAAAAAATGTCAAAAATGGTCGAAAATGCTTAAAATGTGCACAAAACTGTTCAAAATGATTTTTAAAACTACCAGGAGTCATTTGTTAAAAAGTTGGAAAAATGTCAAAAATGGTCGAAAATGGTTAAAATGTGCATAAAACTGTTAGAAATGAAGTTTAAAACTACCAGAAGTCATTTTTTAAAAAGTTGGAAAAATGTCAAAAATGGTCGAAAATTGTTAAAATGTGCATAAAACTGTTAGAAATGAAGTTTAAAAGTACCACGAGTCATTTTTTAAAAAGTTGGAAAAATGTCAAAAATGGTCGAAAATGTTTAAAATGCCCCCAAAACAGGTCCAAATCATGGGGGAAATTTCCAGGAATCATCGGTGGAAAAACCTGGAAGTCTGTCCAAAGGGGTTGAACATGGTTAAAATGCCCAGAGAAAGTGTCCAAATCTCGGATAAAAATTCCAGCAATCATCGGTGGAAAAACCTGGAAGTCTGTCCAAAGGGGTTGAACATGGTTAAAATGCCCAGAGAAAGTGTCCAAATCTCGGATAAAAATTCCAGCAATCATCGGTGGAAAAACCTGGAAGTCAGTCCAAAGGGGTTGAACATGGTTAAAATGCCCAGAGAAAGTGTCCAAATCTCGGATAAAAATTCCAGCAATCATCGGTGGAAAAACCACCGGAACCACCCCTCCCAACTGTCTTCTGTTTTGCTGAAAAAAATGACAAAGTCTTTATTTGAATGAAAAAAGGATTACCCATTTACTGAACGACTAGTGTAGTGATTAGTCAAACGAGAGCGGGATTCGAACCCCATCTCCCACATGGCAGTCACATCCACTAATTTGAGGTCTGTCTGACCCATTGTCTTTGCCACTGGACCACAGTGACTTCTGAAATGAGATGATTGGAAGTTATATTTATCATTTTCATCACCTCAATAAACAATTTGAGATTTGCAAAGAGTGGACTTGAACTCACTCCAGATTTGAACTTGTGTCCAACTTCAATTTCAACCCATTGTTCTTGCCACTGGACCACAGTGTCTTCTGAAATGATGTGATTGGAAGTTATACAGACGCTCCCCTACTTACGAACATTCAACTTACGAACAACGGTACATACGAACATGTCTGCAAATTGCGTTTAAGTCCAAAAATGTTCGCAAGTCCAATTTTGTATTTCGCGTCTTTTTCGGAGTAGTACTCCTTTCCGCCGCTAATACCGACGCCTGGCGCTGTGAGAGCTCAGCTCACCCAGCATCTACCTTCTTCGTTGCAATGCGGAAGTGCGTGAATGTATCTCCAGTGTGCAAAGAACCTTTTTCATTTGTATCATTAAATATCTCATGCATCCAATATTGAATATGGTTGGTAAAAAGCTAAAGGCTTCTATTGAGGGAGTTGCAAGGAAGAGGCAAGCCATTTCATTTGAAACGAGTGGCAATAATAACGAAGCTTGATGCGCGTCAGAAAGTGGTGAGCGTTGCACATTCAGTACCATTTCTAAACAGAAAGATCGAGCAGCAGGACCCAAATATTGAACGTTGCACAAAGTTTGCAAATCAATTGAATGATGCCATACAGTGCTACTGCATCATTTATGATGAAAAAAAGAAGAAAACTGTGCAATCGTCATTAGGTCGCTTCTTTTGGCCAGTTTCTAATACATATATCTATCTCTCTCTCTACAGTACTGTACATATTCTCTCCATTTTATTAATTTTTTTTTTTTTTCAGTACAAACCAATGCGTGTTACTTATACAAGCCTTAAACATACAAATGCACTTATATAAACCTTCAATATACTTATATAGGCCTTAAACATAAATTATAATACAAAATATAGCACTAAATCAACTTACAAACAAATTCAACTTATGAACAATCGCTCGGAACCAATTGCGTTCGTAAGTTGAGGAGTGTCTGTATTTATCCTTTTAATTACCTCAATAAACAATTTGAGAATTGCAAAGAGTGGAATCAAACTCACTTCTGATTTGAACTTGAGTCCACCTGAAGTTCTGACCCATTGTCTTTGCCACTGCACCACTGTAAAGTTGGAAGTTGTATTTATCCTTTTCATTACTGTAATAACTTTGCAGTTTATATAACTGTTAATATATCCATAACAGCAATAGACGGCGGAGCCAGGGTAAAACACGTGTAGCTCTTTATTGCCACTGTCCAACAACAACCACACACACACACAAACAAACCGGACACACAACACTACTACGTCCGGGTTACGCTGTGCTACCCCACGGCTCCAGGTGGCGTGGTTAAACACACTTCCATAACCCGAGGCAACTATCATTATCAATATATTACACTCCTCCCCCTTTAACTATGAAGTTCCTATTTAGACTTAGCACTCAAGTCCAACAATTATCTTTGCCTCATTAACTTTTTATAATTTTACTTCTCAACTTGTAACTAAATTATTACTGCTAACACAACCATTAGACTCAATATTCCAGTCTTTGACATTTCAATCTCAGGAACTCTTTTCACATTTTTGTATGAACAGGAACTCTTTTATTTTAGGAACGACGTTCCTCACAACTGACCGATCACAAATTCAGTTGCTTCGGAGGTGCTCTATCTCTCACTGGGTACCTGCGCCCACACACCTCTGGGGAACTGACTGCTCGGTTGTCAGGTGTAACTGTCTTGTCACAGGCCACTGAGCCTGGCGAAGATGTTACACGTGTCTCTTCAGGTGAGTACGGGCTACCACCTACTGCTCCAGGTGTGCCTTTCCCCCCCACATCTGCGTGAACCACCACAGGGTACTTGTTTGTGATGTCCAGCTGCTCATCCGGAAGCTCCAATGTCTCTGGTCTGGACGGTTGGTTGTACAGCAGATGATCAATGTGGATCGAGCGTCGGCTCACACCATTCCACACCAGGTAGGTGACTGGTCCGAGTCTCTTTTCCACTGTTCCTTTTGTCCACCTCTCCTTCCCTCCACGGAAATTCCGGATCAGAACTGAGTCACCCTCAGACAGATGTCTCAGCTTGGAGGTGGTTCTATCATGATAGTGTTTCTGCTTCTCTTGTTTTGCTTCCACCACTCGAGCGAGATCTGGTTTCAGTAAACTGAACCTGGTCCTGATTTGACGTTTTAAAAACAGTTCCGCTGGTGCACATCCTGTAACAGTGTGCGGTGTACTCCTGTATGCTATCAGGAAGTTAGCTAGCCTGTGCTGCATAGTTATTGTGACCTTTTGTTTCTTCTCCTCGAGTACTTGTTTCAGCAGTGATGCTTTCACTGTCTGAACTGCTCGCTCTGCCGCTCCATTGGAAGCGGGATGGTAAGCTGGTACCAAAGTTTGTTTTATTCCGTTGCTCAGCAGGAATGTCTTGTACTCCTGCGAAGTGAATTGAGGTCCGTTGTCAGAAACAATCTCCTCAGGAAGCCCGTAGGAAGCAAAAATATTCCGCAACGCCTCAATCATTTTGGTTGCTGTGGTTGTTGCCATGGCGATGACCTCCAGCCATTTTGAATGACTGTCCACTAGTACTAAAAAGTGGTGTTGGTCTTTCTCTGCAAAGTCAATATGTATTCTCTGCCAAACTCTAGTCGGCCATTTCCAGACGTGTAGAGGTGCGGTTGCAGGTAGTTTCCTCACACTCTGACAGGCGTCACATTGTTGTACTGTATGTTCTATGTCACTGTCCAACTGCGGCCACCACAAATAGCTCCTGGCCAAGGCCTTCATCCTGCACCCTCCCGGGTGTCCTAGGTGAAGATCATGCAGTAGTCGCTCTCGGTGTGCTGGTGGAATGATAACTCGAATTCCCCACAATATGCAACCTTGTTCCACCGACAGTTCATTTTTCCTGAAAAAGTATGGTTTCAGTCTCTCGTCCTTGTTTTGACTTGGCCATCCAGACCGAGTCAGCTCCAGTACTTTGCATAGGACTGGGTCCCTGAGAGTCCTCTGTGCAATCTCTGTAGCTTGCACGGGAAGATCATCTACTACTGAGAAATAGAAGATGCCGTTTTCCTCCGCTGTGTTATCCTTTTCCTTCCCCGGCAGTCTAGATAACGCATCTGCATTGGCATTTTCTGCTGACGTTCTGTACTCTATACTGTAGTCATAAGCCATCAGTCTCAGCGCCCAGCGCTGCATTCGCAGAGCAGCTAAAGTGGGAATTTCAGACTTGGGTCCCAAAATAGCAAGAAGGGGCTTGTGGTCAGTTATTAAACTGAACTTTCGGCCATATAAATATTTATGAAATTTAGTCACGCCAAAAATTATGGCCAAAGCCTCTTTCTCTATCTGACTATATTTGTTTTCTGCCTCTGTCAATGTACGCGATGCAAATGCGATCGGTTTCTCATCTCCATTTTCCATTATGTGAGATATGACAGCCCCGATTCCATAAGGGGATGCATCGGAAGCTAATCTCAGGGGTTTCTTGGTGTCATAGTGCACTACTACTGAGCTTTTTACTAACTGTTCTTTTGCATCTTTGAATGCTGCTGCACATTTAGTAGTCCATTGCCAATCAACTTCCTTCTTCAGTAGTTGATGTAGCGGCTGCAGCACCGTCGACAGGTCTTTCATGAACCGACCATAATAGTTTAATAGTCCTAGAAAAGACCGTAGCTCTGTGACGTTTGTAGGCTGGGGTGCATTAACGATGGCTGCCACTTTTGTCGCAGTGGGGTGCAGTCCCTCCTTATCTATCAGATGCCCCAGGTATTCTACTTTCTCCTTCATGAAATCACATTTTGCTCTTTTCACTCTTACCCCGTAGCTCTCCAGGCGGCTCAGTACCTCCTCCAGATTCCTCAGGTGTTCAGCTCTTGTCTTTCCTGTGACCAAAATGTCGTCTAAAAAACAGGTGACATGCTCCAAGCCTTGGAGTATCTGGTCCATCACATTCTGAAATATGGAAGGAGCACTGGACACTCCGTATGAAAGTCTATGATACACATACAGTCCTTTGTGAGTATTTATTGTCAAATACTTTTCTGAGTCTTTTCCTAACTCCAGCTGTTGGTAAGCCTGTGACAAGTCTAACTTGCTGAAAAGAATGCCTCCAGCTAGGGTGGCAAAAAGGTCTTCAACGTTTGGTAGTGGATAGGTCTCCTCTTCCACACTTTGATTTACTGTGACCTTATAGTCTCCACAGATACGAATTGACTTGTCTGCTTTGGGTACCACTACTATGGGCGCGGCCCACTGACTATGTTCTTTCTTTGAGATAATGCCAGCTTTCTCTAGGCGATTTAACTCAGTCTCAACTGCATTCTTTAATGCATATGGCACTGGTCTGGCCTTCCTGAAGATCGGTTTGGTATTTGGCTTTACTGTAATGTTGGCCTTAAAATTTCGAATAGTGCCCAACTCCTCAGCAAACACTGCTTTGTGTCTCTGCAACACTGTATCCACATCTGCGTCGTTACCGCCCCTTGCTGGTATAACTGAGAAGATGCGTGCCCAGTCCAGTTTGAAGTTTTGGAGCCAGTTACGGCCAAGTAGGGCTGGTCTGTCACCTTTTACGATCACTAATGCTAACTCCCCACCCTGGGTCCCATATTTTACCTTGGCCGTCACTTGTCCCATCAAAGGAATGTTCTCTCCGGAAAAAGTTGACAGCTGCACTTTACTTACTTCCAAAGGCAGATGAGAGAGATGCTTCTTATACACAATTTCCGAAACAAGTGTTACCGCCGCCCCTGTGTCCAGTTGCATCTCTAGAGGAGTTCCTTCTACTATGACCTGTACTGTCATTTCCTTCTTCCAATTCCAGACAGCATTTGTGGGATACACGGCATTCAAGCGATATGACTCCCACAGTTCATCATCCGCACTTCCTGTTGTCTCATTTTGATTTCCGTTTACATACTGTGTGTCCTTGCCAACTTTTCGTTTTACACATCCTTGCTATGTGTCCTCCTTTTGAACACTTGTAACATGTCTCTCCTTTATACCTGCATTCCTGAGGGGCGTGGTTGCTCAGTCCACATCTGTAACAGGGTTGGTGATTCTCTTTTCTCTGTGGTCTGAATTTTCCAATTGTGGTTTTACTTTTCCAATCGCTGGTGGCTGGTTGGTATTTCCACGCACTTTTGCTTGTCTTTTCCTGGTCAATCTTATTTAATGTGGCAGGTTCTTCCATTTTGCTAGCGAACTCCAACGTACTCTTTGATGCCATCTCCATGGACAACGACAGTTCACATGTTTTTTTAAATGTTAGATCTTGCTCCGCGAGTAATCTTCTCTGAATAGCTTCCACTCTCAATCCACAAACAAATCTGTCTCTCATTGCTTCGTCCAAATGGAGACCAAATTCGCAGTGGCTGGATAGCTGCTTCAACGCCACAATATAATCCGACACAGACTCGTTTTCTCTCTCTGATTCCTCTTTTGAAACTTGAATCGCTCCGCGATCACCAGCGGTTTCGGGTTGTAATGAGATGCTAATCTTCCACTTAGCACCTCATATGAGAGGCTACTAGGCTTCTCTGGTATGCAAAGGCCCTTCAACAGTCCGTAGGCCTCTGCACCTATTATAGACAGGAACACGTTGGTTTTTTTACCTTCCTCCACTTCGTTGATGATCATCCATTGCTCAAAACGTTCCAAATAAGATTCAAAATCTTCTTTAAGTGCCTCGTATTCGCCGAGATTTCCCAGGAATCTGGCCATGATGCAGCGCCGCCGTTAGCTTAGCACTCGTGCTAATGCTAGTCTGCAAAGTCACGTTACCTCCTTGTAACGCCTTAATCTCCTCGTCCGAAACTTTTAATCCCTACCGCTGGAAAGGGATCCCATACGCGTCGCCACTGTAATAACTTTGCAGTTTATATAACTGTTAATATATCCATAACAGCAATAGACGGCGGAGCCAGGGTAAAACACGTGTAGCTCTTTATCGCCACTGTCCAACGACAACCACACACACACAAACAAACAAACCGGACACACAACACTACTACGTCCGGGTTACGCTGTGCTACCCCACGGCTCCAGGTGGCGTGGTTAAACACACTTCCATAACCCGAGGCAACTATCATTATCAATATATTACAATTACCTCAATAAACAATTTGAGAATTGCAACGAATGGAATTGAACTCACTCCTGATTCCCACCTCATGTTCTGACCCAATGATTTTGCCAGTGGACCACAGCAACAACTAGAAGGTGAAGAATCAGAAGTCAGATTTATTCTCCGACTCTCTTAGCCTTACTTGCTGTCATTTTTTAAAGAAAAAAAGCCTTACTATACTATGTCGTTTTTTAAGAAAAGAAGCCTTACTATACAATATCGTTTTTTAAGAAAAAAAGGCTTCCTCTACTATGTCGTTTTTCAAGAAAAAAAGCCATGCTATACTATGTCGTTTTTTTAGGAAAAAAAGCCTTACTATACTATGTCGTTTTTTAAAGGAAAAAAGCCATACTATACTATGTCGTTTTTTAGGGGGAAAAGCCATGGACGAGTTATCAGGGTTTTCAGGGAAAAAGCCTTCCTCTACAATGTCGTTTTTCAAGAAAAAAAGCCATGCTATACTATGTCGTTTTTTTTAGGGGGAAAAAGCCATACTTTACTATGTCGTTTTTTTTAGGAAAAAAAGCCTTACTATACTATGTCGTTTTTTAAGAAAAAAAGCCTTACTATACATGGTCTTTTTTAAACAAAAAAGCCTTACTATACATGGTCATTTTTTAAGAAAAAAGCCTTACTTTACATGGTCTTTTTTGTAAATAAAAAGCCTTACTATACTATGTCGTTTTTAAAGACAAAAAAGCCTTACTATACTGTGTCGTTTTTAAAGAAAATAAGCCTTACTATACTATGTCGTCTTTAAAGAAAAAAGCCTATACTATGTTGTTTTTTAAGAAAAAAGCCTTACTATACTATGTCGTTTTTTACAAAAAAAAGCCATACTATACTATGTCGTTTTTTAGGGAAAAAGCCTTCCTCGACTATGTCGTTTTTCAAGAAAAAAAGCCATGCTATATTATGTCGTTTTTTAGGGGGGAAAAGCCATACTATACTATGTCGTTTTTTAAGAAAAAAAGCCTTACTATACTATGTCGTTTTTTAAGAAAAAAAGCCATACTATACTATGTCGTTTTTTAAAGGAAAAAAGCCATACTATACTATGTCGTTTTTTAGGAAAAAAAGCCTTACTATACTATGTCGTTTTTTAAAGGAAAAAAGCCATACTATACTATGTCGTTTTTTAGGGGGGAAAGCCATACTATACTATGTCGTTTTTTAGGGAAAAAGCCTTCCTCGACTATGTCGTTTTTCAAGAAAAAAAGCCATGCTATATTATGTCGTTTTTTAGGGGGGAAAAGCCATACTATACTATGTCGTTTTTAAGAAAAAAAGCCTTACTATACTATGTCGTTTTTTAAGAAAAAAAGCCATACTATACTATGTCGTTTTTTAAAGGAAAAAAGCCATACTATACTATGTCGTTTTTTAGGGGGGAAAGCCATACTATACTATGTCGTTTTTTTAGGGAAAAAGCCTTCCTCTACTATGTCGTTTTTCAAGAAAAAAGTCATGCTATACTATGTCGTTTTTTTAGGGGAAAAAAGCCATACTATACGATGTCGTTTTTTTAGGGAAAAAAAGCCTTACTATACTATGTCGTCTTTAAAGAAAAAAGCCTATACTATGTTGTTTTTTAAGAAAAAAGCCTTACTATACTATGTCGTTTTTTACGAAAAAAAGCCTTACAATACTATGTCGTTTTTTTTTAAGAAAAAAGCCTTACAATACTATGTCATTTTTTAAGAAAAAAAGCCTTACTATACTATGTCGTCTTTTAAGAAAAACGCTTTACTGTACATGGTCGTTTTTTTTAAATAAAAAAGCCTTACTATACATGGTCATTTTTTAATAAAAACCCTTAATATACATGGTCATTTTTAAAGAAAAAAGCCTGACTATATATACATAGTATTTATTTTTTAAACAAATAAAAGCTTTACTTTACATAGACCACTTTAAGTCGTTTTTAAAGACAAAAAAGCCTTTATGTCGTTTTTAAAGACAAAAAAGCCTTTATGTCGTTTTTAAAGACAAAAAAGCCTTACTATACTGTGTTGTTTTTAAAGAAAATAAGCCTTACTATACTATGTCGTCTTTAAAGAAAAAAGCCTTACTATACTATGTCGTTTTTTAGGAAAAAAAGCCTTACTATACTATGTCGTTTTTTAAAGGAAAAAAGCCATACTATACTATGTCGGTTTTCAGGGAAAAAGCCTTCCTCTACTATGTCGTTTTTCAAGAAAAAAAGCCATGCTATACTATGTCGTTTTTTTTAGGGGGAAAAAGCCATACTTTACTATGTCGTTTTTTTAGGAAAAAAAGCCTTACTATACTATGTCGTTTTTTAAGAAAAAAAGCCTTACTATACATGGTCTTTTTTAAACAAAAAAGCCTTACTATACATGGTCATTTTTTAAGAAAAAAGCCTTACTTTACATGGTCTTTTTTGTAAATAAAAAGCCTTACTATACTATGTCGTTTTTAAAGAAAATAAGCCTTACTATACTATGTCGTCTTTAAAGAAAAAAGCCTATACTATGTTGTTTTTTAAGAAAAAAGCCTTACTATACTATGTCGTTTTTTACAAAAAAAAAGCCTTACAATACTATGTCGTTTTTTTTTAAAGAAAAAAGCCTTACAATACTATGTCATTTTTTAAGAAAAAAAGCCTTACTATACTATGTCGTCTTTTAAGAAAAACGCTTTACTGTACATGGTCGTTTTTTTTTTTTAATAAAAAAGCCTTACTATACATGGTCATTTTTTAATAAAAACCCTGAATATACATGGTCATTTTTAAAGAAAAAAGCCTGACTATATATACATAGTATTTATTTTTTAAACAAATAAAAGCTTTACTTTACATAGACCACTTTTTTTTAAAAGAAAAAGCCTTACGATGTCCAGCCATTCAAGTCATTTTGCATGCCAGCTTTACGTTTGTACCAAATCTCGGGGTATTCTTTGCTCAGTTATGAAGCACGTCTAATAAGATGAATAAATATTTGACATTATCGTCGACAAGGAAAAAGAGTGTCGCCAAACTTTCGTCAAAACATATACAGACGCTCCCCTACTTACGAACGCAATTGGTTCCGAGCTGGTTCATAAGTTGAATTTGTTTGTAAGTTGATTCAGTGCTATATTTTGTATTATAATTTATGTTTAAGGCCGATATAAGTATATTGAAGGTTTATATAAGTGCATTTGTATGTTTAAGGCTTTTATAAGTAACACGCATTGGTTTGTACTGAAAAAAAAAAAAAACATTTAATAAAATGGAGAGAATATGTACAGTACTGTATATAGAGAGAGAGAGAGAGAGAGATTTATGTATTAGAAAGTGGCCGAAAGAAGCGATCTAACGACAATTGCACCGTTTTCTTCTTTTTTTCATCATAAATGATGCGGTAGCACTGTATGGCATCATTCAATTGATTTGCAAACTTTGTGCAAGGTTCAATATTTGGGTCCTGCTGCTCCATCTTTCTGTTTAGAAATGGTACCGACGGTCGGTGGAACGATTCAAGTTGTATTCCCGTGCAACGCTCACCACTTTCTCACGCGCATCAAGCTTCGTAATTATTGCCACTGGTTTCAAATGAAATGGCTTGCCTCTTCCTTGCATCTCCTTCACTAGAAGCCTTTCGCTTTTCACCAACCATATTGAATAATGGCTGCACGAGATATTTCATGATAAAAATGAAAAAGGTTCTTTGCGCACTGGAGATACGTCACGCACTTGCGCAACTTGCGCACTGCAACGAACTGGGCAGAGGAAGGTGGATGCTGGGTGAGCCGAGCGCTCTCAGCGCCAGGCGTCGTCGGTATTAGCGGCGGAAAGAAGCACTACTCGGAAAAAGGCCCGCAATACAAAATCGAAGTGACTCACATTTTTCGACATAAACGCAATTTGCAGACATGTTCGTATGTACCGTTGTTCGTAAGTCGAATGTTCGTAAGTAGGGGAGCGTCTGTACTGTATCATTATTATTTAATTTTTAATCATTACTCAAACATTTTGCAAATAAAATTAGAATTCTTCTTGGACATAAAATGTGTGTTGGCTTTCTGGGAGTGGTAAGCAATGTGTCTATTGATTGACCTTTTCTTTTTGCTTTAAGGATCTCGTTGTGACCTTAGTGGATGTGACGGATCATTCGTTCATGTTTTCCTGCTGTCTTTGCCAAGAGGACTTCCCGAGGTCTGTCTGGGAAGAATTGACCAGCATTGCATTCCATTCCATTCCATTCCATTCCATTCCATTCCATTCAGTGTGTCATTTTAAAACACCTTGATTTTATTTTTGTGTGCAGTTTGAAAGAGAGATATGGCTTTCATATGGAATTTGGGTCATTTCCTGAAGCGCTGATGAAGTGTTTTGGGAAATGTGGGAGCGAACAGAGTTCCAGCGAGTCCAGGTACCCTAGGTTCTCCTCCTTTTGTTTCATCTCCTAAGGAATGTGCACCCCAACAAGTCTTTTTCTCTTTTGTTTTGTTCCCCAGGTATGACTTGGTGCTCTCGTCCGACTCTCCCTCGCTGGACCGCTCAGCCGAATTGAGCATAGTGGCGAGCGACGAGTTTGCCACCGTCACCAGATTGTCTTTGCCGCTCACACGGGCCCCGGTCGAGCAAGTCAAAGAAGAATACGTGGGCGACCTTGTGACTTTGCTCCAGGTGATGCGTGATTCAACTGTCTCATCCTCTTTTGGCTCATGCGGGCGGGGGGCAACAGCACCTGCATTGGACCACATGTTCATGAACACATTGCTCGGGACACCCTAGCTGGCTTGGAGTGAAACTGCAGCACATTTTCAAAATAAGGGCTGGCGTTTTTTACAAATAACGGCCCATTTTTAAAAACCATTTTTTTCTCGTACAAAAGTTGCTATACGGCGTACACCATTTAAAATGATTACAAAAGGTATAAAACACTGGGAAAAAGTATCACTTGACATGTATGATGTTGTCTTTATGTCACAGGCGCAAAAAGAAAGGCAGCAGGTTCAATTGGCGAAGACACGGCAGGATTTAGAACAGGTGGGTTTTTATGTCCACTGTCAAGATACCAAATCGGAATGAACCTTTAACATTGCCCAGAGAGGATGAGGATGAGATTTTGTTTCTAGTCCATGTCCTAATGTGCCATTAGATGCTTTCTGAGAAGACCGAAGAAAGAGTGGCGCTTCTGCGCTGGGAATCGAGAAGTCAAACCAGTTGGCTATCGCTAGTCTTAGACGTGCAGTTTTAGCACCTATCCCTAATTCCTTAACTCCGTCTGGTCCCGTCGAACAAACTCAGACAGTAGACCTTTTGTTCATTGTCATCGAGTTAACAACCATAGTTTTACTCCTACAGTGGTAATACTATATCCAAATGAAACAGCTACAACAAAATGAATGAGTCAAATGTCCTATTGGTCATTAGCGAGCCGTCCGTCATTGCGACGAGCTGCGGACTAAATTTGAGCACTCGGCTGTGGTAAGGCCCTGCTCGATGCCATCTTGTGGATTGCTGACAAACCATCTGTTGGGACCACGTCATAGGTGCAGACCCGCTTGGCAAAAAAAATACAACACCAGTCGGTGCTGGAGCATAAGGTGATCCAACAACACAAGCAGGCAATGGACACCGTGGACCAGCGTCTCAGACAGACGCTGAAATGCCTGGGATTATCATTACACGATCTGGGGAAGGTTAGTCGTGTTTTTAGTTGTCATTTGTCTGAATGTGGGAACCCTGCTTGATTGATGACCTACTATGTATGGACTGGAAAAATGACGCCATCTGACGTTCTCAGGCTCACAAGATGGTGACGATGTTCCAGCGCCAGTTTGCTACTCTGAACAACAGGCAGAAGACGGAACTCCGGTCATTGTTTGAGGAACAATAACCTAAAATCCAAACTGGCGCACACGGACGGAGGAGGAGGTATGTCGTCGAGCATTAGAATTCGAATCCACTGGCTTAGACCTTCATTTCAAATTCAAGTTGCCAAACCACTTCCGCTGGATCCAATTCATTTCAGAACCAGTGCTAGCTACTGATAGATCTGAAAATACAACTTCAGGAACAGGTTAAGAAAGAGCAAGATCAATTTAAAGGAAATAAGTTTATTACCGGACTGCAGAAATGGGGAGAGCTCAAATAGCGTGATCGCTCACAGTCTGTTGTCCTTGCAGCTTTCACTGAATGACCAGTGAGTGAGTCTTATATACAGGCAAAACTGACAGTTGTCAGCAGGACTTTGAACAGATACGTTTCAGTCATTTGCAGGGCAAAAAGTAATTGATCAGTGTCGGACAGTTGAGTGTTTGTGCTGACATGTCAACCCAATCACAAGACTAAGATTGATTATTCAGTCAGACTGTTGAGTTTTTATGCTGACATGTCAGCCATTCACAATTTGTATGAGAACGATGCTTTTATACTCACAAAAACTGATATAATCTTACAGCTACCTCTGTACTTTTTGTATACGACGACAATGCCCTTGTGGCAAATGAGATGAGAAATGATGAGCGCAAAAATAACCTCTTAACAATGTACGACATTTATAAAACATGACCCTATTTTCCAGGCTCATACTCCAGTGCGACTTATGTTTTTCTCTCTGACCACCAAAAGCCTGTGGTTTTTTTTTTAGGCTGTATTCTGGTTATCTGAAAAACTGTTAAGTTGACCCCGATGCCTAATTAACCTCTTGTTTGGATTTTGGGTTAGTTCTTGGTTTCTAATCCAATCAAATATTGCCCTCCCAAAAATGCGACTTAATACACCATTGCGATTTATACATTTTTCTTTTGTCTTCAGTGTGTTTTCTTTGGCCGGTCGGTGCGACTTATATTCAGGTGCCCTGGAAAAATACGGAAATGTTAGTTTAAGTGAATGCACTACTGTTGATTTATTGCAACCTATGTGCACAAAAATGACAGTGAGAGACCTCAAAGTGGTTATGCACAATCATTTGACGTGATGTTTGGCAGTACGACATAGCTATGTCAACTTCAAAAAACATTGCACTTTGGTTTGTGTGCAGGAGGAATGCGAGGAGCGGCCCCGTTTGTCCCTCCTGACGTGCCGTCAGAGAGAGCAGCTGCTGTGGTCAATCGGCGGATTGCCCCCTGTTTTGCCTGTGTATTTGTAGATCCCAGTAGTCAGTTAAAGATGTTGTTTGAAGCTAACTGCCTCGATTCCCCTCCTGCTTCCCGCACCTGGGTACTAACCCATTCCCGATGGCGCCACAACGACGCGGCGCCATTGTAACAGCGGGAATGCCAGCGCGGCGAGCGGGAGGAAACGTTGCTGAAGTGCAAGATTGCCTCTCTGAACACGGCTCTGCACCAAATGGAGCAGCAAACAAATCGAGCCAGGGAGGCCCAGAAGGTTAGCGGTTCCTTCCACCTGCGGCATTAGGGGAGGGACCGCTAAGTAGTCAACATAATAAGTTGTCAACAACATAAACAAGTACGACTCCCACAATGACCCCCCAGTACCCCTCAAAATTCATTCATCATTTCATAGTATCAGTCATTCCAAAAATTTGGCCTGTATATCATCAAATGTACGTTACGATATGGTTTCATTGGACAATGATGCAATGTTAGTCCATTTTCCACAATTTGATTCAAATCACGGGCCAGGCAGACCAAAAGTACATCTCCATTTGAACATTTATTTCGAATTTTACTACACTTCATTTCAAACAGAAAAACATGTGTTTCATTGTCCTCATTTTTTGACCCACTGTCTGTATACACATTTAACACAACCAGTGTCATTTCCCCTGTAAAAATATAATAAAAACAAAAAACAAACTATAAATACCATTTTGAAAAAATGAGGAACTTTGGTGCTGGATTTAGATGCTCTTGTGGAGCTCAAAATGAAGCTTTTTGTTTTTGAATCAGTTCGAGAATATTCTTCAATAAACTTTCTTCAGGTTTAGCGTTATCAAGGTAGTGTTTTAGTCGTGCCTTGTCTTTTGGATTCTTATTATTATCATTAATGTTGTAATAACAATAAAATCGGATTATTATCAATGCTTTTCTCAATTGTTGTCTTTTTTAATGGTACAAATAAATACATAGTATTATTGTGTATTACTTTTTCAATGTCATTTGACTAAATTGCAAGATCAATCATCCATTCTGGTTAGTCGTAGTGATACATTGTGAACTTGTTTGCAAACTGCAACCGCTAGGAGGAGACGAAGAAGAAGAAGAAGAAGAAGAAGAAGAAGAAGAAGAAGAAGAAGAAGAAGAAGAAGAAGAAGAAGAAGAAGAAGAAGAAGAAGAAGAAGAAGAAGAAGAAGAAGAAGACGAAGAAGACGAAGAAGAAGAAGAAGAAGACGAAGAAGAAGTGGAGCGTATAAATTTCCCTGGCAATCTTCGCGATAAATCACGCTATCTATCGCCATGGCTTTGAGACTGACTGAAGTTTTTGAAGTCACCGTTAAGTGTGAAGGCTCCAACGACAGGTAATCTGAGAAAAAGCCTACTTTTTGAGGTCCTTATTGTTGTTTTAGCAAAGATAGTCAAGTTTTGACCTGTCAATTTAGTCCCCGGGGCTATTTTAAAGTTAAGAATTCTGTGTCTAAGTAATGGCGGTGACTATTCCCCGCATACCTGTCAACTTATACGTTTTCCCCTTATTTTATACGTTTTTTGATCATTTCAAATTGTGTACGCCGTATAACAACTTTTGTACGGGATTTTTTTTAAGTACGTTTTTTGTAAAACGGATCTCGTTTGACGCATTTCGGCTCTAATCCGGATCGTCTCGGTCACTGGTAGCAGACGAAAACGCCATCGTCAACTGCTAATATTGTCATGCTTTAAGCATGATATGCGCACACGCATTCCCCTTTCACACGAAACAGGAAAGGATTAAATCATTTCCTGTTTCGTTATTTAAGCAGCTATGGGTCCGAATACATTCACGGTCGCGTCACGACAACGCGGCGCGACCATAACACTTGCACACGTGCACCCTATGTGAGTAAATATGTGCCGCGTTGCATTTGTACGGTTTTCTATTGCTTAATACGGGGGATTCCAATCATTAATACGGGGAGGAATTGGCCCAGGTTGACAGGTATGTACCCGGTAACCTTTCAATTTCTTGGACTATTTAACCGTTAAGAATTCTGTGTCTAGTTTAATTCTAGTCAAAGGTATTAGTAGACAACAAAATACTGACACATTTAACATTTGTGGCTGGTCAATTCGATGCCAATTTCAAAATACTACATGTCTGCAGAAGTTGCTTGTATCAACCCTGAAAACAGTCCTTTATACTTGCAGAAAAAAAAACCTCCGCATCACCGTGGGACTTCAGCCGAGCACAAGTGATCCTCAAAAACACGTGAGTACAGCATTTTTTTTTCAAATCTATCAAAAAATCCTGTGCTTTACTGTCTTCATGTTAAATAAAAGTGCCATGAGAAAAGTCTTCATTATTGAGAATGAGTGACATTGCAACCTCAATTTAAACCATCCATGTCTTGTGGCCAAATTTGTGTTACACATGGAAATAGCATGTACAGACGCTCCCCTACTTACAAACGAAGGAGTTAGGTTCCGAGCGGTTGTTCATAAGTTGAATTAGTTGGTAAGTTGATTCAGTGCTATATTTTGTATTATCATTTATCTTTAAGGCCGATATAAGTATATTGAAGGTAAATATAAGTGCATTTGTATGTTTAAGGCTTGTATAAGTAACACGCATTGGTTTGTACTGAAAAAAAAAAAATTTAATAAAATGGAGAGAATATGTACAGTACTGTATAGAGAGAGAGAGAGAGAGAGAGATTTATGTATTAGAAACTGGCCGAAAGAAGCGATCTAACGACAATTGCACCGTTTTCTTCTTTTTTTCATCATAAATGATGCGGTAGCACTGTATGGCATCATTCAATTGATTTGCAAACTTTGTGCAACGTTCAATATTTGGGTCCTGCTGCTCCATCTTTCTGTTTATAAATGGTACTGACGGTCGGTGGAACGATTCAAGTTGTATTCCCGTGCAACGCTCACCACTTTCTCACGCGCATCAAGCTTCGTAATTATTGCCACTGGTTTCAAATGAAATGGCTTGCATCTCCTTCACTAGAAGCCTTTCGCTTTTCACCAACCATATTGAATAATGGCTGCACGAGATATTTCATGATAAAAATGAAAAAGGTTCTTTGCGCACTGGAGATACGTCACGCACTTGCGCAACTTACGCACTGCAACGAACTGGGCAGAGGAAGGTGGATGCTGGGTGAGCCGAGCGCTCTCAGCGCCAGGCGTCGTCGGTATTAGCGGCGGAAAGAAGCACTACTCGGAAAAAGGCGCGCAATACAAAATCGAACTTGCGAACATTTTTCAACATAAACGCAATTTGCAGACATGTTCGTATGTACCGTTGTTCGTAAGTCGAATGTTCGTAAGTAGGGGAGCGTCTGTACTGTATCATTATTATTTATTTTTCATCATTACTCAAACATTTTGCAAATAAAATTAGAATTCTTCTTGGACATAAAATGTGTGTTGGCTTTCTGGGAGTGGTAAGCAATGTGTCTATTGATTGACCTTTTCTTTTTGGTTTAAGGATCTCGTTGTGAAATTGGTGGATGTGCCGGATCATTCTTTCATGTTTTCCTGCCGTCTATGCCAAGAGGACTTGCTGAGGTCTGTCTGGGAAGAATTGACCAGCATTGCATTCCATTCCATTCAGTGTGTCATTTTAAAACACCTTGATTTTATTTTTGTGTGCAGTTTAAAAGTGAGGTATAACCTTCAAATGCAATTCGAGTCGTTTCCTGAAGCGCTGATGAAGTGTTTTGGGAAATGTGGGAGCGAACAGAGTTCCAGCGAGTTCAGGTACCCTAGGTTCTCCTCCTTTTGTTTCATCTCCTAAGGAATGTGCACCCCAACAAGTCTTTTTCTCTTTTGTTTTCTTCCGCAGGCATGACTTGCTGCTCTCCTCCGACTCTCCCTCGCTGGACGGCTCAGCCCAATTGAGCATAGTGGCGAGCGACGAGTTTTCCAGCGTCACCAGATTGTCTTTGACACTCACACGGGCCACGGTCGAGCAAGTCAATGAATACGTGGGTGACCTCGTGACTTTGCTCCAGGTGATGCGTGATTCAACTGTCTCATCCTCTTTTGGCTCATGCGGGCGGGGGGCAACAGCACCTGCATTGGACCACATGTTCATGAACACATTGCTCGGGACACCCTAGCTGGCTTGGAGTGAAACTGCAGCACATTTTCAAAATAAGGGCTGGCGTTTTTTACAAATAACGGCCCTTTTTTAAAAACCATTTTTTTCTCGCACAAAAGTTGTTATACGGCGTACACCATTTAAAATGATTACAAAAGGTATAAAACACTGGGAAAATGTATCACTTGACATGTATGATGTTGTCTTTATGTCACAGGCAGAAAAAGAAAGGCTGCAGGTTCAATTGGCGAAGACACAGGAGGATTTAGAACAGGTGGGTTTTTATGTCCACTGTCAAGATACCAAATTGGAATGAACCTTTAACATTGCCCAGAGAAGATGAGGATGAGATTTTGTTTCTAGTCCATGTCCTAATGTGCCATTAGATGCTTTCTGAGAAGACCGAAGAAAGAGTGGCGCTTCTGCGCTGGGAATCGAGAAGTCAAACCAGTTGGCTATCGCTAGTCTTAGACGTGCAGTTTTAGCACCTATCCCTAATTCCTTAACTCCGTCTGGTCCCGTCGAACAAACTCAGACAGTAGACCTTTTGTTCATTGTCATCGAGTTAACAACCATAGTTTTACTCCTACAGTGGTAATACTATATCCAAATGAAACAGCTACAACAAAATGAATGAGTCAAATGTCCTATTGGTCATTAGCGAGCCGTCCGTCATTGCGACGAGCTGCGGACTAAATTTGAGCACTCGGCTGTGGTAAGGCCCTGCTCGATGCCATCTTGTGGATTGCTGACAAACCATCTGTTGGGACCACGTCATAGGTGCAGACCCGCTTGGAGGAGCGAATCCGGCACCAGTCGGTGGTGCAGGGTACGGTGACTCGACATCATCACCAGCTAACGTCGACCGTGGGCATCCGCTTACAGCACGTGCTGGATTGCCTGCGGTCACCGAACGAAATGTCGAGGGTTAGTAGTGTTTTTAGTTGTCATTTGTCTGAATGTGGGAACCCTGCTTGATTGATGACCTACTATGGACTGGAAAAATGACGCCATCTGACGTTCTCAGGTTCGCAGGATGGTGTTGATGTTGAAGCGCAGGTTTACTGCTGTCCACTCCAGGCAGGAGATGGAGCTCCGGTCATTGTTTGAGGAACAATAACCTAAAATCCGAACTGGCGCACACGGACCGAGGAGGAGGTATGTCATCGAGCGTTAGAATTCGAATCCACTGGCTTAGACCTTCATTTCAAATTCAAGTTGCGAAACCACTTCACAGCTCTGCATCAAACCAATGGAGCCTGGAGTGGAGTGGAGTGGGGTGAGGTGGGGTGAGGTGGGGTGTTGTGTGGTGTTGTGTTGAAATAAACTACACATTTGTGAACCCTGGCTCTGCCGTCTATTGCTGTTAGGGTAATATTAACAGTTATATAAAGTGCAAAGTTATCACAAGCATGATATATAAACAAGAACGATAGTACAGACAGACGCTCCCCTACTTACGAACGCAATTGGTTCCGAGCGATTGTTCATAAGTTGAATTTGTTTGTAAGTTGATTCAGTGCTATATTTTGTATTATAATTTATGTTTAAGGCCTATAGAAGTATATTGAAGGTTTATATAAGTGCATTTGTATGTTTAAGGCTTGTATAAGTAACACCCATTGGTTTGTACTGAAAAAAACATTTAATAAAATGGAGAGAATATGTACAGTACGGTATATAGAGAGAGAGAGAGCGAGAGATTTATGTATTAGAAAGTGGCCGAAAGAAGCGATCTAACGACAATTGCACAGGTTTTTTCTTTTTTTTTTCATCATAAATGATGCGGTAGCACTGTATGGCATCATTCCATTGATTTGCAAACTTTGTGCAAGGTTCAATATTTGGGTCTTGCTGCTCCATCTTTCTGTTTATAAATGGTACTGACGGTCGAACGCTTCAATGCCCGTGAAACGCTCACCACTCTCACGCGCATCAAGCTTCGTTATTATTGCCACTCGTTTCAAATGAAATGGCTTGCCTCTTCCTTGCAACTCCCTCAATAGAAGCCTTTAGCTTTTCACCAGTCGGCCCATCTCCCCTCATATGAGACAAAAATTCAGGTTAAATGGACCAACCAGAACCACCCAAGACCAGTTCCAATGCAACCACTATTTTTAACGCAATTTACCCCAATTTGGACACTATTTATGGCTTAACATCCCCCCAGAACATCCCTGGAAGACTAATTTTACACAAAATGGTGAATTATACATCTACCCACAAATAAGACACCATTCCTGGGTAAATAGACCAGCCAGAACCACTCAGGACCAGTTCCAATACAAGCACTCGTTGTCATAAAAGTGCCCATATTAGGCACATTGTTTGTGGCATAACTTTACTTCACAACTACCCTGGAAGATTATTTTATACAGAATGGTCAATATACATCTCCCCTCATATGAGACAAAAATTCAGGGAAAATGGACCAACCAGAACCACCCAAGACCAGTTCCAATGCAACCACTATTTTTAACGAAAATTACCCCAATTTGGGCACTTATTCTTGCCTAACATCCACCCAGAACCTCCCTGGAAGATTATTTTATACAGAATTGTCAATATACATCTCCCCTCATATGAGACAAAAATTCAGGTTAAATGGACCAACCAGAACCGCTCAGGACCAGTTCCAACACAAGCACTCGTTGTCATAAAAGTGCCCATATTAGGCACATTGTTTGTGGCATAACTTTACTTCACAACTACCCTGGAAGATTATTTTATACAGAATGGTCAATATACATCTACCCTCATATGAGACAAAAATTCAGGGAAAATGGACCAACCAGAACCACCCAAGACCAGTTCCAATGCAACCACTATTTTTAACGAAAATTACCCCAATTTGGGCACTTATTCTTGCCTAACATCCACCCAGAACCTCCCTGGAAGATTATTTTATACAGAATTGTCAATATACATCTCCCCTCATATGAGACAAAAATTCAGGTTAAATGGACCAACCAGAACCGCTCAGGACCAGTTCCAACACAAGCACTCGTTGTCATAAAAGTGCCCATATTAGGCACATTGTTTGTGGCATAACTTTACTTCACAACTACCCTGGAAGATTATTTTATACAGAATGGTCAATATACATCTACCCTCATATGAGACAAAAATTCAGGGAAAATGGACCAACCAGAACCACCCAAGACCAGTTCCAATGCAACCACTATTTTTAACGAAAATTACCCCAATTTGGGCACTTATTCTTGCCTAACATCCACCCAGAACCTCACTGGAAGACTAATTTTACACAAAATGGTGAATTATACATCTACCCACAAATAGGACACCATTCCTGGGTAAATGGACCAACCAGAACCACTCAGGACCAGTTCCAATACAAGCACTCGTTGTCATAAAAGTGCCCATATTAGGCACATTGTTTGTGGCATAACTTTACTTCACAACTACCCTGGAAGATTATTTTATACAGAATGGTCAATATACATCTACCCTCATATGAGACAAAAATTCAGGGAAAATGGACCAACCAGAACCACCCAAGACCAGTTCCAATGCAACCACTATTTTTAACGAAAATTAGCCCAATTTGGACACTATTTCTTGCCTAACATCCCCCCAGAACCTCCCTGGAAGACTAATTTTATACAAAATGGTCAATAAACATCTACCCTCATATGAGACACAATTTCAGGCTAAATGGACCAACCAGAACCGCTCAGGACCAGTTCCAACACAAGCACTCGTTGTCATAAAAGTGCCCAAATTAGGCACACTCTTTGTGGCATAACTTTACTTCACAACTACCCTGGAAGATTATTTTATACAGAATGGTCAATATACATCTCCCCTCATATGAGACAAAAATTCAGGTTAAATGGACCAACCAGAACCACCCAAGACCAGTTCCAATGCAACCACTATTTTTAACGCAATTTACCCCAATTTGGACACTATTTATGGCTTAACATCCCCCCAGAACATCCCTGGAAGACTAATTTTACACAAAATGGTGAATTATACATCTACCCACAAATAAGACACCATTCCTGGGTAAATAGACCAGCCAGAACCACTCAGGACCAGTTCCAATACAAGCACTCGTTGTCATAAAAGTGCCCATATTAGGCACATTGTTTGTGGCATAACTTTACTTCACAACTATCCTGGAAGATTATTTTATACAGAATGGTCAATATACATCTACCCTCATATGAGACAAAAATTCAGGGAAAATGGACCAACCAGAACCACCCAAGACCAGTTCCAATGCAACCACTATTTTTAACGAAAATTACCCCAATTTGGGCACTTATTCTTGCCTAACATCCACCCAGAACCTCCCTGGAAGATTATTTTATACAGAATTGTCAATATACATCTCCCCTCATATGAGACAAAAATTCAGGTTAAATGGACCAACCAGAACCGCTCAGGACCAGTTCCAACACAAGCACTCGTTGTCATAAAAGTGCCCATATTAGGCACATTGTTTGTGGCATAACTTTACTTCACAACTACCCTGGAAGATTATTTTATACAGAATGGTCAATATACATCTACCCTCATATGAGACAAAAATTCAGGGAAAATGGACCAACCAGAACCACCCAAGACCAGTTCCAATGCAACCACTATTTTTAACGAAAATTACCCCAATTTGGGCACTTATTCTTGCCTAACATCCACCCAGAACCTCCCTGGAAGATTATTTTATAGAGAATTGTCAATATACATCTCCCCTCATATGAGACAAAAATTCAGGTTAAATGGACCAACCAGAACCGCTCAGGACCAGTTCCAACACAAGCACTCGTTGTCATAAAAGTGCCCATATTAGGCACATTGTTTGTGGCATAACTTTACTTCACAACTACCCTGGAAGATTATTTTATACAGAATGGTCAATATACATCTACCCTCATATGAGACAAAAATTCAGGGAAAATGGACCAACCAGAACCACCCAAGACCAGTTCCAATGCAACCACTATTTTTAACGAAAATTACCCCAATTTGGGCACTTATTCTTGCCTAACATCCACCCAGAACCTCCCTGGAAGACTAATTTTACACAAAATGGTGAATTATAAATCTACCCACAAATAGGACACCATTCCTGGGTAAATGGACCAACCAGAACCACTCAGGACCAGTTCCAATACAAGCACTCGTTGTCATAAAAGTGCCCATATTAGGCACATTGTTTGTGGCATAACTTTACTTCACAACTACCCTGGAAGATTATTTTATACAGAATGGTCAATATACATCTACCCTCATATGAGACAAAAATTCAGGGAAAATGGACCAACCAGAACCACCCAAGACCAGTTCCAATGCAACCACTATTTTTAACGAAAATTAGCCCAATTTGGACACTATTTCTTGCCTAACATCCCCCAGAACCTCCCTGGAAGACTAATTTTATACAAAATGGTCAATAAACATCTACCCTCATATGAGACAAAAATTCAGGCTAAATGGACCAACCAGAACCGCTCAGGACAGGTTCCAACACAAGCACTCGTTGTCATAAAAGTGCCCAAATTAGGCACACTGTTTGTGGCATAACTTTACTTCACAACTACCCTGGAAGATTATTTTATACAGAATGGTCAATATACATCTACCCTCATATGAGACAAAAATTCAGGGAAAATGGACCAACCAGAACCACCCAAGACCAGTTCCAATGCAACCACTATTTTTAACGAAAATTACCCCAATTTGGGCACTTATTCTTGCCTAACATCTACCCAGAACCTCCCTGGAAGATTATTTTATACAGATATTTCAATATACATCTCCCCTCATATGAGACAAAAATTCAGGTTAAATGGACCAACCAGAACCGCTCAGGACCAGTTCCAACACAAGCACTCGTTGTCATAAAAGTGCCCATATTAGGCACATTGTTTTTGGCATAACTTTACTTCACAACTACCCTGGAAGATTATTTTATAAAGAATGGTCAATATACATCTACCCTCATATGAGACAAAAATTCAGGGAAAATGGACCAACCAGAACCACCCAAGACCAGTTCCAATGCAACCACTATTTTTAACGAAAATTACCCCAATTTGGGCACTTATTCTTGCCTAACATCCACCCAGAACCTCCCTGGAAGACTAATTTTACACAAAATGGTGAATTATACATCTACCCACAAATAGGACACCATTCCTGGGTAAATGGACCAACCAGAACCACTCAGGACCAGTTCCAATACAAGCACTCGTTGTCATAAAAGTGCCCATATTAGGCACATTGTTTGTGGCATAACTTTACTTCACAACTACCCTGGAAGATTATTTTATACAGAATGGTCAATATACATCTACCCTCATATGAGACAAAAATTCAGGGAAAATGGACCAACCAGAACCACCCAAGACCAGTTCCAATGCAACCACTATTTTTAACGAAAATTACCCCAATTTGGACACTATTTCTTGCCTAACATCCCCCCAGAACCTCCCTGGAAGACTAATTTTATACAAAATGGTCAATAAACATCTACCCTCATATGAGACAAAAATTCAGGCTAAATGGACCAACCAGAACCGCTCAGGACAGGTTCCAACACAAGCACTCGTTGTCATAAAAGTGCCCAAATTAGGCACACTGTTTGTGGCATAACTTTACTTCACAACTACCCTGGAAGATTATTTTATACAGAATGGTCAATATACATCTCCCCTCATATGAGACAAAAATTCAGGGAAAATGGACCAACCAGAACCACCCAAGACCAGTTCCAATGCAACCACTATTTTTAACGAAAATTACCCCAATTCGGACACTATTTCTTGCCTAACATCCCCCCAGAACCTCCCTGGAAGACTAATTTTATACAAAATGGTCAATAAACATCTACCCTCATATGAGACACAATTTCAGGCTAAATGAACCAACCAGAACCGCTCAGGACCAGTTCCAACACAAGCACTCGTTGTCATAAAAGTGCCCAAATTAGGCACACTCTTTGTGGCATAACTTTACTTCACAACTACCCTGGAAGATTATTTTATACAGAATGGTCAATATACATCTCCCCTCATATGAGACAAAAATTCAGGTTAAATGGACCAACCAGAACCACCCAAGGCCAGTTCCAATGCAACCACTATTTTTAACGCAATTTACCCCAATTTGGACACTATTTATGGCTTAACATCCCCCCAGAACATCCCTGTAAGACTAATTTTACACAAAATGGTGAATTATACATCTACCCACAAATAAGACACCATTCCTGGGTAAATAGACCAGCCAGAACCACTCAGGACCAGTTCCAATACAAGCACTCGTTGTCATAAAAGTGCCCATATTAGGCACATTGTTTGTGGCATAACTTTACTTCACAACTACCCTGGAAGATTATTTTATACAGAATGGTCAATATACATCTACCCTCATATGAGACAAAAATTCAGGGAAAATGGACCAACCAGAACCACCCAAGACCAGTTCCAATGCAACCACTATTTTTAACGAAAATTACCCCAATTTGGGCACTTATTCTTGCCTAACATCCACCCAGAACCTCCCTGGAAGATTATTTTATACAGAATTGTCAATATACATCTCCCCTCATATGAGACAAAAATTCAGGTTAAATGGACCAACCAGAACCGCTCAGGACCAGTTCCAACACAAGCACTCGTTGTCATAAAAGTGCCCATATTAGGCACATTGTTTGTGGCATAACTTTACTTCACAACTACCCTGGAAGATTATTTTATACAGAATGGTCAATATACATCTACCCTCATATGAGACAAAAATTCAGGGAAAATGGACCAACCAGAACCACCCAAGACCAGTTCCAATGCAACCACTATTTTTAACGAAAATTACCCCAATTTGGGCACTTATTCTTGCCTAACATCCACCCAGAACCTCCCTGGAAGACTAATTTTACACAAAATGGTGAATTATACATCTACCCACAAATAGGACACCATTCCTGGGTAAATGGACCAACCAGAACCACTCAGGACCAGTTCCAATACAAGCACTCGTTGTCATAAAAGTGCCCATATTAGGCACATTGTTTGTGGCATAACTTTACTTCACAACTACCCTGGAAGATTATTTTATACAGAATGGTCAATATACATCTACCCTCATATGAGACAAAAATTCAGGGAAAATGGACCAACCAGAACCACCCAAGACCAGTTCCAATGCAACCACTATTTTTAACGAAAATTACCCCAATTTGGGCACTTATTCTTGCCTAACATCCACCCAGAACCTCCCTGGAAGACTAATTTTACACAAAATGGTGAATTATACATCTACCCACAAATAGGACACCATTCCTGGGTAAATGGACCAACCAGAACCACTCAGGACCAGTTCCAATACAAGCACTCGTTGTCATAAAAGTGCCCATATTAGGCACATTGTTTGTGGCATAACTTTACTTCACAACTACCCTGGAAGATTATTTTATACAGAATGGTCAATATACATCTACCCTCATATGAGACAAAAATTCAGGGAAAATGGACCAACCAGAACCACCCAAGACCAGTTCCAATGCAACCACTATTTTTAACGAAAATTACCCCAATTTGGACACTATTTCTTGCCTAAGATCCCCCCAGAACCTCCCTGGAAGACTAATTTTATACAAAATGGTCAATAAACATCTACCCTCATATGAGACAAAAATTCAGGCTAAATGGACCAACCAGAACCGCTCAGGACCAGTTCCAACACAAGCACTCGTTGTCATAAAAGTGCCCAAATTAGGCACACTCTTTGTGGCATAACTTTACTTCACAACTACCCTGGAAGATTATTTTATACAGAATGGTCAATATACATCTCCCCTCATATGAGACGAAAATTCAGGGAAAATGGACCAACCAGAACCACCCAAGACCAGTTCCAATGCAACCACTATTTTTAACGAAAATTACCCCAATTCGGACACTATTTCTTGCCTAACATCCCCCCAGAACCTCCCTGGAAGACTAATTTTATACAAAATGGTCAATAAACATCTACCCTCATATGAGACACAATTTCAGGCTAAATGGACCAACCAGAACCGCTCAGGACCAGTTCCAACACAAGCACTCGTTGTCATAAAAGTGCCCAAATTAGGCACACTCTTTGTGGCATAACTTTACTTCACAACTACCCTGGAAGATTATTTTATACAGAATGGTCAATATACATCTCCCCTCATATGAGACAAAAATTCAGGTTAAATGGACCAACCAGAACCACCCAAGACCAGTTCCAATGCAACCACTATTTTTAACGCAATTTACCCCAATTTGGACACTATTTATGGCTTAACATCCCCCCAGAACATCCCTGGAAGACTAATTTTACACAAAATGGTGAATTATACATCTACCCACAAATAAGACACCATTCCTGGGTAAATAGACCAGCCAGAACCACTCAGGACCAGTTCCAATACAAGCACTCGTTGTCATAAAAGTGCCCATATTAGGCACATTGTTTGTGGCATAACTTTACTTCACAACTACCCTGGAAGATTATTTTATACAGAATGGTCAATATACATCTACCCTCATATGAGACAAAAATTCAGGGAAAATGGACCAACCAGAACCACCCAAGACCAGTTCCAATGCAACCACTATTTTTAACGAAAATTACCCCAATTTGGGCACTTATTCTTGCCTAACATCCACCCAGAACCTCCCTGGAAGATTATTTTATACAGAATTGTCAATATACATCTCCCCTCATATGAGACAAAAATTCAGGTTAAATGGACCAACCAGAACCGCTCAGGACCAGTTCCAACACAAGCACTCGTTGTCATAAAAGTGCCCATATTAGGCACATTGTTTGTGGCATAACTTTACTTCACAACTACCCTGGAAGATTATTTTATACAGAATGGTCAATATACATCTACCCTCATATGAGACAAAAATTCAGGGAAAATGGACCAACCAGAACCACCCAAGACCAGTTCCAATGCAACCACTATTTTTAACGAAAATTACCCCAATTTGGGCACTTATTCTTGCCTAACATCCACCCAGAACCTCCCTGGAAGACTAATTTTACACAAAATGGTGAATTATACATCTACCCACAAATAGGACACCATTCCTGGGTAAATGGACCAACCAGAACCACTCAGGACCAGTTCCAATACAAGCACTCGTTGTCATAAAAGTGCCCATATTAGGCACATTGTTTGTGGCATAACTTTACTTCACAACTACCCTGGAAGATTATTTTATACAGAATGGTCAATATACATCTCCCCTCATATGAGACAAAAATTCAGGGAAAATGGACCAACCAGAACCACCCAAGACCAGTTCCAATGCAACCACTATTTTTAACGAAAATTACCCCAATTTGGACACTATTTCTTGCCTAACATCCCCCCAGAACCTCCCTGGAAGACTAATTTTATACAAAATGGTCAATAAACATCTACCCTCATATGAGACAAAAATTCAGGCTAAATGGACCAACCAGAACCGCTCAGGACAGGTTCCAACACAAGCACTCGTTGTCATAAAAGTGCCCAAATTAGGCACACTGTTTGTGGCATAACTTTACTTCACAACTACCCTGGAAGATTATTTTATACAGAATGGTCAATATACATCTCCCCTCATATGAGACTAAAATTCAGGGAAAATGGACAAACCAGAACCACCCAAGACCAGTTCCAATGCAACCACTATTTTTAACGAAAATTACCCCAATTCGGACACTATTTCTTGCCTAACATCCCCCCAGAACCTCCCTGGAAGACTAATTTTATACAAAATGGTCAATAAACATCTACCCTCATATGAGACACAATTTCAGGCTAAATGGACCAACCAGAACCGCTCAGGACCAGTTCCAACACAAGCACTCGTTGTCATAAAAGTGCCCAAATTAGGCACACTCTTTGTGGCATAACTTTACTTCACAACTACCCTGGAAGATTATTTTATACAGAATGGTCAATATACATCTCCCCTCATATGAGACAAAAATTCAGGTTAAATGGACCAACCAGAACCACCCAAGACCAGTTCCAATACAACCACTATTTTTAACGCAATTTACCCCAATTTGGACACTATTTATGGCTTAACATCCCCCCAGAACATCCCTGGAAGACTAATTTTACACAAAATGGTGAATTATACATCTACCCACAAATAGGACACCATTCCTGGGTAAATGGACCAACCAGAACCACTCAGGACCAGTTCCAATACAAGCACTCGTTGTCATAAAAGTGTCCATATTAGGCACATTGTTTGTGGCATAACTTTACTTCACAACTACCCTGGAAGATTATTTTATACAGAATGGTCAATATACATCTACCCTCATATGAGACAAAAATTCAGGGAAAATGGACCAACCAGAACCACCCAAGACCAGTTCCAATGCAACCACTATTTTTAACGAAAATTACCCCAATTTGGACACTATTTCTTGCCTAACATCCCCCCAGAACCTCCCTGGAAGACTAATTTTATACAAAATGGTCAATAAACATCTACCCTCATATGAGACAAAAATTCAGGCTAAATGGACCAACCAGAACCGCTCAGGACAGGTTCCAACACAAGCACTCGTTGTCATAAAAGTGCCCAAATTAGGCACACTGTTTGTGGCATAACTTTACTTCACAACTACCCTGGAAGATTATTTTATACAGAATGGTCAATATACATCTCCCCTCATATGAGACTAAAATTCAGGGAAAATGGACAAACCAGAACCACCCAAGACCAGTTCCAATGCAACCACTATTTTTAACGAAAATTACCCCAATTCGGACACTATTTCTTGCCTAACATCCCCCCAGAACCTCCCTGGAAGACTAATTTTATACAAAATGGTCAATAAACATCTACCCTCATATGAGACACAATTTCAGGCTAAATGGACCAACCAGAACCGCTCAGGACCAGTTCCAACACAAGCACTCGTTGTCATAAAAGTGCCCAAATTAGGCACACTCTTTGTGGCATAACTTTACTTCACAACTACCCTGGAAGATTATTTTATACAGAATGGTCAATATACATCTCCCCTCATATGAGACAAAAATTCAGGTTAAATGGACCAACCAGAACCACCCAAGACCAGTTCCAATGCAACCACTATTTTTAACGCAATTTACCCCAATTTGGACACTATTTATGGCTTAACATCCCCCCAGAACATCCCTGGAAGACTAATTTTACACAAAATGGTGAATTATACATCTACCCACAAATAAGACACCATTCCTGGGTAAATAGACCAGCCAGAACCACTCAGGACCAGTTCCAATACAAGCACTCGTTGTCATAAAAGTGCCCATATTAGGTACATTGATTGTGGCATAACTTTACTTCACAATTACCCTGGAAGATTATTTTATACAGAATGGTCAATATACATCTACCCTCATATGAGACAAAAATTCAGGTTAAATGGACCAACCAGAACCACCCAAGACCAGTTCCAATGCAACCACTAATTTTTCACGAAAATTACCCCAATTTGGACACTATTTCTTGCCTAACATCCCCCCAGAACATCCCTGGAAGACTAATTTTATACAAAATTGTCAATTATACATGCACCCACATTTTAGGCACTTTTTCCGGGGAAAATACCCCCCCAGAACCGAACTGGGCTACTTTTTATACAAACCAGTACGCACTGGGACGCTATGGAATCCGCAGAACTCTGCCACACTGTGGACAACCTGTGGTACTGCGACCGTTCAAGCTCCCGTAAGCCTATGCACTTTTAGCGTTTAAAATTACCTTTCTGGCTGAAAAGAAAAGCTTTTTACACACCCACTCTACTCTAATAAAGGTCCCCTTATTTTAGAAACTATTCCCGAGTGAAAATAAGCCCCCAGAAAGAAGTCGACATGCTTTTTATACATGCACGTTGGTCTATTACAGTCAACCAGCATTTGGGACACTCTTCCTGGGTAAACTTTTGCACCAGAACCTCCCTGGAGCATTTATTTTGATACCAAATCGTCAATAATACATGCACCCAGAATTTATGTGTTACACCCTGCATTTGATCTTGAGACACAGGGGGAAATAATCAGAACAGTGAGATGTTGTTGTTAGTTCAATCCAACTTTTACTGTAATGATTCAGCACACCTCCCGTGCCTCAAGCTACTTGCTAAGACATCAATAATCGAATACCGATCTTCTTTAACATGCCCCACACTTGCCATGTGGATCCAAGGATCACCAATCGAACACCGATACACACATTCAATCCAAACTCGTTGTGCATTCTCAACATTCAATCATTAATAAATCAAACACTTTAGTATGTCACACTAATAAATCAAACACTCTAGTATGTCACACTAATAGATCAAACACTCTAGTATGTCACATATGCACTTTTTCCGGTGAAAATAACCCACCAGAACCGAAATATCCTCCTTTTTTTATACAGACTTTGACGCACTGGGCCTCTATGTAACCCGAAAAACTCTGCCACACTGTGGACAAACTTTATTACTGCGACCGTTCAAAATCCCGTAAGCTTATGCACTTTTCCCGGTTAAAAACACCTTTTGGGCTGAAAAGAAACGCTTTTTACACACCCACTCTACTCTAATAAAGGTCCCCTTATTTTAGAAACTATTCCTGAGTGAAAATAAGCCCCCAGAACGAAGTCGACATGCTTTTTATACATGCACGTTGGTCTATTACAGTCAACCCGCATTTGGGACACTCTTCCTGGGTAAACTGGAGCGTTTATTTTGACACCAAATCGTGTATAATACATGCACCCAGAATTTATGCACTTTTTTCCGGGGAAAATAACCCCCCAGAACCGAAATATCCTGCTTTTTATACAGAATTTGACGCACTGGGCCGCCGCTATGGAACCCGCAGAACTCTGCCACACTGTGGACAAATTTTTTTACTGCAATTAGGGTCAAATTGCCGGGTCAAAAGTGTCATTTCTTCGGGTAAATCACCCTCCTGGGCCCGGTTTTAATGTTTAAAAAGGTCAAGTATTTGTATTAAATATATAATATTTGTATTTGATCGATGAGTGCTGATTTAAAACCAAATTTAATGCATTTTTGGCACTTTTGAGAATGGTCGTATGTCGTCGTATTTGGTCGCGCCGACGTTTATGGCTGTCTTTTACCCAGGAAAATAACTCCCAGTGCCCGGTAGTCATGTCTGATAAGCTCCAGTAAGCTCCAGTATTTGTATTTCATCAATAAATGCTGATTTTACCCCATTTTAGTGCATATTTGGGACTTTTGCGAATGGTCGTCGTACTTGGTCGCGCAGACGTTTATGGCTGTCTTTCCCCCGTGAAAATCATCCCCAGTTTCTGGTAGTCATGTCTGATCAGCTCCAGTATTTGTATTTCATCAACAAGTGCTGATTTTAGTTCATTTTGGCACTTTTGAGAATGGTCGCACGTCGTCGTATTTGGTCGCGCCGACGTTTATAGCTGTCTTTCCCCCCGGAAAATCACCCCCAGTGCCCGGTAGTCATGTCTGATAAGCTCCAGTAAGCTCCAGTAATTCTATTTCATCCATAAGTGCTGATTTTAGTTCATTTTAGGCACTTTTGAGAATGGTCGTACGTCGTCGTATTTGGTCGCGCCGACGTTTATGGCTGTCTTTTCTCCCCAGGAAAATCACCCCCAGAGCCCGGTAGTCATGTCTGATAAGCTCCAGTAAGCTCCAGTAATTCTATTTCATCCATAAGTGCTGATTTTAGTTCATTTTAGGCACTTTTGAGAATGGTCGTATGTCGTCGTATTTGGTCGCGCCGACGTTTATGGCTGTCTTTTCTCCCCAGGAAAATCACCCCCAGAGCCCGGTAGTCATGTCTGATAAGCTCCAGTAAGCTCCAGTAATTCTATTTCATCCATAAGTGCTGATTTTAACCCATTTTAGTGAATTTTAGGCCCTTTGGCGAATGGTCGTCGCGCCGACTTTTATGGTTGTCTTTTCCCCAGGAAAATCACCCCCAGTGCCCGGTAGTCATGTCTGATAAGCTCCAGTATTTGTATTTCATGAACAAGTGCTGATTTTAGTTCATTTTTGGCACTTTTGAGAATGGTCGTATGTCGTCGTATTTGGTCGTTCCGACGTTTATGGCTGTCTTTTCCCCAGGAAAATCACCCCCAGTGCCCGGTAGTCATGTCTGATCAGCTCCAGTAAGCTCCAGTAATTGTATTTCACCCATAAGTGCTGATTTTAACCCATTTTAGTGAAATTTTGGCCCTTTGGCGAATGGTCGTCGTCGTCGCGCCGACCTTTATAGCTGTCTCCCCCCCCGGGAAAATCACCCCCAGTGCCCGATATTAATGTGTGAAAAGCTCCAGTATTTGTATTTCATCGTTTAAAAACGATCACTCCGCTTTTGGAACACCATTTTCCACACCTTAAGAGAGTCAGATCTACTCCTCCCGACCTTTATAGCTGTCTCCCCCACCGGAGAAAATCACCCCCAGAGCCCGGTAGTCATGTCTGAAAAGCCCCAGTAACTTCCAGTAATTGTAATTAATCATTAAATGCTGTTTTAAAAAAATATTACTCCGCTTTTGGAACACTTTTTCTGGGCATTACCTTGCTCCTTTTCGCCGTCTTGCGGACAAACTTCGGTACTGCAAACGGGCTCAAATTGCCGGGTCAAAAGTGTCATTTCTTCGGGGAAATAACCCTCCTGGGCCCGGTTTTAATGTTTAAAAAGGTGTAGTATTTTTTATTAAAGATATAATATTTGTATTTGATCGATGAGTGCTGATTTAAAACCCATTTTAGTTCATTTGGGGCACTTTTGAGAATGGTCGTATGTCGTCGTATTTGGTCGTTCCGACGTTTATGGCTGTCTTTCCCCCAGGAAAATCACCCCCAGAGCCCGGTAGTCATGTCTGATAAGGTCCAGTAAGCTCCAGTATTTGTATTTCATCAATAAATGCTGATTTTAACCCATTTTAGTGAATTTTTGGCCCTTTGGCGAATGGTCGTCGTCGCGCCGACGTTTATGGCTGTCTTTTCCCCAGGAAAATCACCCACATTGCCCGGTAGTCATGTCAGATAAGCTCCAGTAATTGTATTTCATCAACTAGTGCTGATTTTAGTTCATTTTGGGCACTTTTGAGAATGGTCGTATGTCGTCGTATTTGGTCGTTCCGACGTTTATGGCTGTCTTTTCCCCAGGAAAATCACCCCCAGAGCCCGCTAGTCATGTCTGATAAGCTCCAGTAACTCTATTTCATCCATAAGTGCTGATTTTATTTCATTTTAGGCACTTTTGAGAATGGTCGTATGTCGTCGTATTTGGTCGCGTGCCGACGTTTATGGCTGTCTTTCCCCCTGGAAAATCACCCCAAGAGCCTGGTAGTCATGTCTGATAAGCTCCAGTAAGCTCCAGTAATTCTATTTCATCCATAAGTGCTGATTTTAGTTCATTTTAGGCACTTTTGAGAATGGTCGTATGTCGTCGTATTTGGTCGCGCCGACGTTTATGGCTGTCTTTTCTCCCCAGGAAAATCACCCCCAGAGCCCGGTAGTCATGTCTGATAAGCTCCAGTAAGCTCCAGTAATTCTATTTCATCCATAAGTGCTGATTTTAACCCATTTTAGTGAATTTTAGGCCCTTTGGCGAATGGTCGTCGCGCCGACTTTTATGGTTGTCTTTTCCCCAGGAAAATCACCCCCAGTGCCCGGTAGTCATGTCTGATAAGCTCCAGTATTTGTATTTCATGAACAAGTGCTGATTTTAGTTCATTTTTGGCACTTTTGAGAATGGTCGTATGTCGTCGTATTTGGTCGTTCCGACGTTTATGGCTGTCTTTTCCCCAGGAAAATCACCCCCAGTGCCCGGTAGTCATGTCTGATCAGCTCCAGTAAGCTCCAGTAATTGTATTTCACCCATAAGTGCTGATTTTAACCCATTTTAGTGAAATTTTGGCCCTTTGGCGAATGGTCGTCGTCGTCGCGCCGACCTTTATAGCTGTCTCCCCCCCCGGGAAAATCACCCCCAGTGCCCGATATTAATGTGTGAAAAGCTCCAGTATTTGTATTTCATCGTTTAAAAACGATCACTCCGCTTTTGGAACACCATTTTCCACACCTTAAGAGAGTCAGATCTACTCCTCCCGACCTTTATAGCTGTCTCCCCCACCGGAGAAAATCACCCCCAGAGCCCGGTAGTCATGTCTGAAAAGCCCCAGTAACTTCCAGTAATTGTAATTAATCATTAAATGCTGTTTTAAAAAAATATTACTCCGCTTTTGGAACACTTTTTCTGGGCATTACCTTGCTCCTTTTCGCCGTCTTGCGGACAAACTTCGGTACTGCAAACGGGCTCAAATTGCCGGGTCAAAAGTGTCATTTCTTCGGGGAAATAACCCTCCTGGGCCCGGTTTTAATGTTTAAAAAGGTGTAGTATTTTTTATTAAAGATATAATATTTGTATTTGATCGATGAGTGCTGATTTAAAACCCATTTTAGTTCATTTGGGGCACTTTTGAGAATGGTCGTATGTCGTCGTATTTGGTCGTTCCGACGTTTATGGCTGTCTTTCCCCCAGGAAAATCACCCCCAGAGCCCGGTAGTCATGTCTGATAAGGTCCAGTAAGCTCCAGTATTTGTATTTCATCAATAAATGCTGATTTTAACCCATTTTAGTGAATTTTTGGCCCTTTGGCGAATGGTCGTCGTCGCGCCGACGTTTATGGCTGTCTTTTCCCCAGGAAAATCACCCACATTGCCCGGTAGTCATGTCAGATAAGCTCCAGTAATTGTATTTCATCAACTAGTGCTGATTTTAGTTCATTTTGGGCACTTTTGAGAATGGTCGTATGTCGTCGTATTTGGTCGTTCCGACGTTTATGGCTGTCTTTTCCCCAGGAAAATCACCCCCAGAGCCCGCTAGTCATGTCTGATAAGCTCCAGTAACTCTATTTCATCCATAAGTGCTGATTTTATTTCATTTTAGGCACTTTTGAGAATGGTCGTATGTCGTCGTATTTGGTCGCGTGCCGACGTTTATGGCTGTCTTTCCCCCTGGAAAATCACCCCAAGAGCCTGGTAGTCATGTCTGATAAGCTCCAGTAAGCTCCAGTAATTCTATTTCATCCATAAGTGCTGATTTTAACCCATTTTAGTGAAATTTTGGCACTTTCGCGAATGGTCGTCGTCGTCGCGCCGACCTTTATAGCTGTCTCCCCCCGGGAAAATCACCCTCAGTGCCCGATATTAATATGTGGAAAAGCTCCAGTATTTGTATTTCATGGTTTAAAAACCATCACTACGCTTTTGGAAACACTTTTCTGCACATTTTAACCATTTTCCGTAAGAGAGTCATAGTTACTCCCGCCGTTTACCCGGCCTGGTTGATGGACCTTGCTCCTTTTCGCCGTCTGGCGGACAAACTTCGGTACTGCATTCGGGTCAGGTGCGGTCCTGAAAAGGGCACCTTTTTCCTGGGTAAAATTTAAACTTTTTCATCGGTCTTTTTCGACATTTCTTGCTGGCTTTTCAAGCACTTTCACTGGGTTGATTTTTTTTTTTTTAACATTTTGGCCTTTTTTTATTTTTAACAAGTTTACCCACGTTTTACAAAACTTTGTGCGGGCTTTAGATGCACTATTCCTGGGTTGATTTTAAACATGTTGCCCTTTATTTTTAACAAGTTTACCCACGTTTTACAAATCTTTTGCGGGCTTTAGATGCACTATTCCTGGGTTGATTTAAAACATTTTGCCCTTTTTTATTTTTAACAAGTTTACCCACGTTTTTCAAAACTTTGTGCGGGCTTTAGATGCACTATTCCTGGGTTGATTTTAAACATGTTGCCCTTTATTTTTAACAAGTTTACCCACGTTTTACAAATCTTTTGCGGGTTTTAGATGCACTATTCCTGGGTTGATTTAAAACATTTTGCCCTTTTTATTTTAACAAGTTTACCCACGTTTTTCAAAACTTTGTGCAAGCTTTAGATGCACTATTCCTGGGTTGATTTAAAACATTTTGCCCTTTTTATTTTAACAAGTTTACCCACGTTTTACAAATCTTTTGCGGGTTTTAGATGCACTATTCCTGGGTTGATTTAAAACATTTTGCCCTTTTTATTTTAACAAGTTTACCCACGTTTTACAAATCTTTTGCGGGTTTTAGATGCACTATTCCTGGGTTAATTTAAAACATTTTGCCCTTTTTATTTTAACAAGTTTACCCACGTTTTTCAAAACTTTGTGCGGGCTTTAGATGCACTATTCCTGGGTTGATTTTAAACATGTTGCCCTTTATTTTTAACAAGTTTACCCACGTTTTACAAATCTTTTGCGGGTTTTAGATGCACTATTCCTGGGTTGATTTAAAACATTTTGCCCCGGTTCGGGGGTCAATTTCACCCCGGAAAAGCTTCCCAAAAAACGGTCACTTGTATAACAAACGAGGATATAACTGATAAGTTACACTTTACCCTTTAGTTTGAGCTCAACTACCCGTGAAATGACTCTCTTGTGCTGGAACGGTATTTTGACGTAATACCTCCGTTTGTCCGCGAGACGGCAGAAATGAGTCCGGCCAACCGGGACTATTTTTTCAAAGTAATCAAGCGGGTACTAGGAGTTTCCCTCTCCGAGAAAAGCCACTCTCCATCGGGCAAGTTTCTAGTCGTAATACCAAAGTTCTACAAAAGTGGGTAAAAACTGTCACAATGCCCAGATAAGTGTTCCAAAAGCCGGGGAAAGATATTTAGAGTCATCGGGGGGTACAGTTGGGAAAAAAGTTGAACGTGGCTAAAAACGGTCTTCGTGCCCAGAATGGTGTTCCAAATGCTGGGTAATTGCATGGGGTGTCATCTGTGAAAAAGTTGGAAAAATGTTAAAAATGGTCGAAAATGGTTAAAATGTGCACAAAACTGTTCAAAATGATGTTTAAATTTACCAGGAGTCATTTGTTAAAAAGTTGAAAAAATGTCAAAAATGGTCGAAAATGCTTAAAATGTGCACAAAACTGTTCAAAATGATTTTTAAAACTACCAGGAGTCATTTGTTAAAAAGTTGGAAAAATGTCAAAAATGGTCGAAAATGGTTAAAATGTGCATAAAACTGTTAGAAATGAAGTTTAAAACTACCAGAAGTCATTTTTTAAAAAGTTGGAAAAATGTCAAAAATGGTCGAAAATTGTTAAAATGTGCATAAAACTGTTAGAAATGAAGTTTAAAAGTACCACGAGTCATTTTTTAAAAAGTTGGAAAAATGTCAAAAATGGTCGAAAATGTTTAAAATGCCCCCAAAACAGGTCCAAATCATGGGGGAAATTTCCAGGAATCATCGGTGGAAAAACCTGGAAGTCTGTCCAAAGGGGTTGAACATGGTTAAAATGCCCAGAGAAAGTGTCCAAATCTCGGATAAAAATTCCAGCAATCATCGGTGGAAAAACCTGGAAGTCTGTCCAAAGGGGTTGAACATGGTTAAAATGCCCAGAGAAAGTGTCCAAATCTCGGATAAAAATTCCAGCAATCATCGGTGGAAAAACCTGGAAGTCAGTCCAAAGGGGTTGAACATGGTTAAAATGCCCAGAGAAAGTGTCCAAATCTCGGATAAAAATTCCAGCAATCATCGGTGGAAAAACCACCGGAACCACCCCTCCCAACTGTCTTCTGTTTTGCTGAAAAAAATGACAAAGTCTTTATTTGAATGAAAAAAGGATTACCCATTTACTGAACGACTAGTGTAGTGATTAGTCAAACGAGAGCGGGATTCGAACCCCATCTCCCACATGGCAGTCACATCCACTAATTTGAGGTCTGTCTGACCCATTGTCTTTGCCACTGGACCACAGTGACTTCTGAAATGAGATGATTGGAAGTTATATTTATCATTTTCATCACCTCAATAAACAATTTGAGATTTGCAAAGAGTGGACTTGAACTCACTCCAGATTTGAACTTGTGTCCAACTTCAATTTCAACCCATTGTTCTTGCCACTGGACCACAGTGTCTTCTGAAATGATGTGATTGGAAGTTATACAGACGCTCCCCTACTTACGAACATTCAACTTACGAACAACGGTACATACGAACATGTCTGCAAATTGCGTTTAAGTCCAAAAATGTTCGCAAGTCCAATTTTGTATTTCGCGTCTTTTTCGGAGTAGTACTCCTTTCCGCCGCTAATACCGACGCCTGGCGCTGTGAGAGCTCAGCTCACCCAGCATCTACCTTCTTCGTTGCAATGCGGAAGTGCGTGAATGTATCTCCAGTGTGCAAAGAACCTTTTTCATTTGTATCATTAAATATCTCATGCATCCAATATTGAATATGGTTGGTAAAAAGCTAAAGGCTTCTATTGAGGGAGTTGCAAGGAAGAGGCAAGCCATTTCATTTGAAACGAGTGGCAATAATAACGAAGCTTGATGCGCGTCAGAAAGTGGTGAGCGTTGCACATTCAGTACCATTTCTAAACAGAAAGATCGAGCAGCAGGACCCAAATATTGAACGTTGCACAAAGTTTGCAAATCAATTGAATGATGCCATACAGTGCTACTGCATCATTTATGATGAAAAAAAGAAGAAAACTGTGCAATCGTCATTAGGTCGCTTCTTTTGGCCAGTTTCTAATACATATATCTATCTCTCTCTCTACAGTACTGTACATATTCTCTCCATTTTATTAATTTTTTTTTTTTTTCAGTACAAACCAATGCGTGTTACTTATACAAGCCTTAAACATACAAATGCACTTATATAAACCTTCAATATACTTATATAGGCCTTAAACATAAATTATAATACAAAATATAGCACTAAATCAACTTACAAACAAATTCAACTTATGAACAATCGCTCGGAACCAATTGCGTTCGTAAGTTGAGGAGTGTCTGTATTTATCCTTTTAATTACCTCAATAAACAATTTGAGAATTGCAAAGAGTGGAATCAAACTCACTTCTGATTTGAACTTGAGTCCACCTGAAGTTCTGACCCATTGTCTTTGCCACTGCACCACTGTAAAGTTGGAAGTTGTATTTATCCTTTTCATTACTGTAATAACTTTGCAGTTTATATAACTGTTAATATATCCATAACAGCAATAGACGGCGGAGCCAGGGTAAAACACGTGTAGCTCTTTATTGCCACTGTCCAACAACAACCACACACACACACAAACAAACCGGACACACAACACTACTACGTCCGGGTTACGCTGTGCTACCCCACGGCTCCAGGTGGCGTGGTTAAACACACTTCCATAACCCGAGGCAACTATCATTATCAATATATTACACTCCTCCCCCTTTAACTATGAAGTTCCTATTTAGACTTAGCACTCAAGTCCAACAATTATCTTTGCCTCATTAACTTTTTATAATTTTACTTCTCAACTTGTAACTAAATTATTACTGCTAACACAACCATTAGACTCAATATTCCAGTCTTTGACATTTCAATCTCAGGAACTCTTTTCACATTTTTGTATGAACAGGAACTCTTTTATTTTAGGAACGACGTTCCTCACAACTGACCGATCACAAATTCAGTTGCTTCGGAGGTGCTCTATCTCTCACTGGGTACCTGCGCCCACACACCTCTGGGGAACTGACTGCTCGGTTGTCAGGTGTAACTGTCTTGTCACAGGCCACTGAGCCTGGCGAAGATGTTACACGTGTCTCTTCAGGTGAGTACGGGCTACCACCTACTGCTCCAGGTGTGCCTTTCCCCCCCACATCTGCGTGAACCACCACAGGGTACTTGTTTGTGATGTCCAGCTGCTCATCCGGAAGCTCCAATGTCTCTGGTCTGGACGGTTGGTTGTACAGCAGATGATCAATGTGGATCGAGCGTCGGCTCACACCATTCCACACCAGGTAGGTGACTGGTCCGAGTCTCTTTTCCACTGTTCCTTTTGTCCACCTCTCCTTCCCTCCACGGAAATTCCGGATCAGAACTGAGTCACCCTCAGACAGATGTCTCAGCTTGGAGGTGGTTCTATCATGATAGTGTTTCTGCTTCTCTTGTTTTGCTTCCACCACTCGAGCGAGATCTGGTTTCAGTAAACTGAACCTGGTCCTGATTTGACGTTTTAAAAACAGTTCCGCTGGTGCACATCCTGTAACAGTGTGCGGTGTACTCCTGTATGCTATCAGGAAGTTAGCTAGCCTGTGCTGCATAGTTATTGTGACCTTTTGTTTCTTCTCCTCGAGTACTTGTTTCAGCAGTGATGCTTTCACTGTCTGAACTGCTCGCTCTGCCGCTCCATTGGAAGCGGGATGGTAAGCTGGTACCAAAGTTTGTTTTATTCCGTTGCTCAGCAGGAATGTCTTGTACTCCTGCGAAGTGAATTGAGGTCCGTTGTCAGAAACAATCTCCTCAGGAAGCCCGTAGGAAGCAAAAATATTCCGCAACGCCTCAATCATTTTGGTTGCTGTGGTTGTTGCCATGGCGATGACCTCCAGCCATTTTGAATGACTGTCCACTAGTACTAAAAAGTGGTGTTGGTCTTTCTCTGCAAAGTCAATATGTATTCTCTGCCAAACTCTAGTCGGCCATTTCCAGACGTGTAGAGGTGCGGTTGCAGGTAGTTTCCTCACACTCTGACAGGCGTCACATTGTTGTACTGTATGTTCTATGTCACTGTCCAACTGCGGCCACCACAAATAGCTCCTGGCCAAGGCCTTCATCCTGCACCCTCCCGGGTGTCCTAGGTGAAGATCATGCAGTAGTCGCTCTCGGTGTGCTGGTGGAATGATAACTCGAATTCCCCACAATATGCAACCTTGTTCCACCGACAGTTCATTTTTCCTGAAAAAGTATGGTTTCAGTCTCTCGTCCTTGTTTTGACTTGGCCATCCAGACCGAGTCAGCTCCAGTACTTTGCATAGGACTGGGTCCCTGAGAGTCCTCTGTGCAATCTCTGTAGCTTGCACGGGAAGCTCATCTACTACTGAGAAATAGAAGATGCCGTTTTCCTCCGCTGTGTTATCCTTTTCCTTCCCCGGCAGTCTAGATAACGCATCTGCATTGGCATTTTCTGCTGACGTTCTGTACTCTATACTGTAGTCATAAGCCATCAGTCTCAGCGCCCAGCGCTGCATTCGCAGAGCAGCTAAAGTGGGAATTTCAGACTTGGGTCCCAAAATAGCAAGAAGGGGCTTGTGGTCAGTTATTAAACTGAACTTTCGGCCATATAAATATTTATGAAATTTAGTCACGCCAAAAATTATGGCCAAAGCCTCTTTCTCTATCTGACTATATTTGTTTTCTGCCTCTGTCAATGTACGCGATGCAAATGCGATCGGTTTCTCATCTCCATTTTCCATTATGTGAGATATGACAGCCCCGATTCCATAAGGGGATGCATCGGAAGCTAATCTCAGGGGTTTCTTGGTGTCATAGTGCACTACTACTGAGCTTTTTACTAACTGTTCTTTTGCATCTTTGAATGCTGCTGCACATTTAGTAGTCCATTGCCAATCAACTTCCTTCTTCAGTAGTTGATGTAGCGGCTGCAGCACCGTCGACAGGTCTTTCATGAACCGACCATAATAGTTTAATAGTCCTAGAAAAGACCGTAGCTCTGTGACGTTTGTAGGCTGGGGTGCATTAACGATGGCTGCCACTTTTGTCGCAGTGGGGTGCAGTCCCTCCTTATCTATCAGATGCCCCAGGTATTCTACTTTCTCCTTCATGAAATCACATTTTGCTCTTTTCACTCTTACCCCGTAGCTCTCCAGGCGGCTCAGTACCTCCTCCAGATTCCTCAGGTGTTCAGCTCTTGTCTTTCCTGTGACCAAAATGTCGTCTAAAAAACAGGTGACATGCTCCAAGCCTTGGAGTATCTGGTCCATCACATTCTGAAATATGGAAGGAGCACTGGACACTCCGTATGAAAGTCTATGATACACATACAGTCCTTTGTGAGTATTTATTGTCAAATACTTTTCTGAGTCTTTTCCTAACTCCAGCTGTTGGTAAGCCTGTGACAAGTCTAACTTGCTGAAAAGAATGCCTCCAGCTAGGGTGGCAAAAAGGTCTTCAACGTTTGGTAGTGGATAGGTCTCCTCTTCCACACTTTGATTTACTGTGACCTTATAGTCTCCACAGATACGAATTGACTTGTCTGCTTTGGGTACCACTACTATGGGCGCGGCCCACTGACTATGTTCTTTCTTTGAGATAATGCCAGCTTTCTCTAGGCGATTTAACTCAGTCTCAACTGCATTCTTTAATGCATATGGCACTGGTCTGGCCTTCCTGAAGATCGGTTTGGTATTTGGCTTTACTGTAATGTTGGCCTTAAAATTTCGAATAGTGCCCAACTCCTCAGCAAACACTGCTTTGTGTCTCTGCAACACTGTATCCACATCTGCGTCGTTACCGCCCCTTGCTGGTATAACTGAGAAGATGCGTGCCCAGTCCAGTTTGAAGTTTTGGAGCCAGTTACGGCCAAGTAGGGCTGGTCTGTCACCTTTTACGATCACTAATGCTAACTCCCCACCCTGGGTCCCATATTTTACCTTGGCCGTCACTTGTCCCATCAAAGGAATGTTCTCTCCGGAAAAAGTTGACAGCTGCACTTTACTTACTTCCAAAGGCAGATGAGAGAGATGCTTCTTATACACAATTTCCGAAACAAGTGTTACCGCCGCCCCTGTGTCCAGTTGCATCTCTAGAGGAGTTCCTTCTACTATGACCTGTACTGTCATTTCCTTCTTCCAATTCCAGACAGCATTTGTGGGATACACGGCATTCAAGCGATATGACTCCCACAGTTCATCATCCGCACTTCCTGTTGTCTCATTTTGATTTCCGTTTACATACTGTGTGTCCTTGCCAACTTTTCGTTTTACACATCCTTGCTATGTGTCCTCCTTTTGAACACTTGTAACATGTCTCTCCTTTATACCTGCATTCCTGAGGGGCGTGGTTGCTCAGTCCACATCTGTAACAGGGTTGGTGATTCTCTTTTCTCTGTGGTCTGAATTTTCCAATTGTGGTTTTACTTTTCCAATCGCTGGTGGCTGGTTGGTATTTCCACGCACTTTTGCTTGTCTTTTCCTGGTCAATCTTATTTAATGTGGCAGGTTCTTCCATTTTGCTAGCGAACTCCAACGTACTCTTTGATGCCATCTCCATGGACAACGACAGTTCACATGTTTTTTTAAATGTTAGATCTTGCTCCGCGAGTAATCTTCTCTGAATAGCTTCCACTCTCAATCCACAAACAAATCTGTCTCTCATTGCTTCGTCCAAATGGAGACCAAATTCGCAGTGGCTGGATAGCTGCTTCAACGCCACAATATAATCCGACACAGACTCGTTTTCTCTCTCTGATTCCTCTTTTGAAACTTGAATCGCTCCGCGATCACCAGCGGTTTCGGGTTGTAATGAGATGCTAATCTTCCACTTAGCACCTCATATGAGAGGCTACTAGGCTTCTCTGGTATGCAAAGGCCCTTCAACAGTCCGTAGGCCTCTGCACCTATTATAGACAGGAACACGTTGGTTTTTTTACCTTCCTCCACTTCGTTGATGATCATCCATTGCTCAAAACGTTCCAAATAAGATTCAAAATCTTCTTTAAGTGCCTCGTATTCGCCGAGATTTCCCAGGAATCTGGCCATGATGCAGCGCCGCCGTTAGCTTAGCACTCGTGCTAATGCTAGTCTGCAAAGTCACGTTACCTCCTTGTAACGCCTTAATCTCCTCGTCCGAAACTTTTAATCCCTACCGCTGGAAAGGGATCCCATACGCGTCGCCACTGTAATAACTTTGCAGTTTATATAACTGTTAATATATCCATAACAGCAATAGACGGCGGAGCCAGGGTAAAACACGTGTAGCTCTTTATCGCCACTGTCCAACGACAACCACACACACACAAACAAACAAACCGGACACACAACACTACTACGTCCGGGTTACGCTGTGCTACCCCACGGCTCCAGGTGGCGTGGTTAAACACACTTCCATAACCCGAGGCAACTATCATTATCAATATATTACAATTACCTCAATAAACAATTTGAGAATTGCAACGAATGGAATTGAACTCACTCCTGATTCCCACCTCATGTTCTGACCCAATGATTTTGCCAGTGGACCACAGCAACAACTAGAAGGTGAAGAATCAGAAGTCAGATTTATTCTCCGACTCTCTTAGCCTTACTTGCTGTCATTTTTTAAAGAAAAAAAGCCTTACTATACTATGTCGTTTTTTAAGAAAAGAAGCCTTACTATACAATATCGTTTTTTAAGAAAAAAAGGCTTCCTCTACTATGTCGTTTTTCAAGAAAAAAAGCCATGCTATACTATGTCGTTTTTTTAGGAAAAAAAGCCTTACTATACTATGTCGTTTTTTAAAGGAAAAAAGCCATACTATACTATGTCGTTTTTTAGGGGGAAAAGCCATGGACGAGTTATCAGGGTTTTCAGGGAAAAAGCCTTCCTCTACAATGTCGTTTTTCAAGAAAAAAAGCCATGCTATACTATGTCGTTTTTTTTAGGGGGAAAAAGCCATACTTTACTATGTCGTTTTTTTTAGGAAAAAAAGCCTTACTATACTATGTCGTTTTTTAAGAAAAAAAGCCTTACTATACATGGTCTTTTTTAAACAAAAAAGCCTTACTATACATGGTCATTTTTTAAGAAAAAAGCCTTACTTTACATGGTCTTTTTTTGTAAATAAAAAGCCTTACTATACTATGTCGTTTTTAAAGACAAAAAAGCCTTACTATACTGTGTCGTTTTCAAAGAAAATAAGCCTTACTATACTATGTCGTCTTTAAAGAAAAAAGCCTATACTATGTTGTTTTTTAAGAAAAAAGCCTTACTATACTATGTCGTTTTTTACAAAAAAAAGCCATACTATACTATGTCGTTTTTTAGGGAAAAAGCCTTCCTCGACTATGTCGTTTTTCAAGAAAAAAAGCCATGCTATATTATGTCGTTTTTTAGGGGGGAAAAGCCATACTATACTATGTCGTTTTTTAAGAAAAAAAGCCTTACTATACTATGTCGTTTTTTAGGAAAAAAAGCCTTACTATACTATGTCGTTTTTTAAAGGAAAAAAGCCATACTATACTATGTCGTTTTTTAGGGGGGAAAGCCATACTATACTATGTCGTTTTTTTAGGGAAAAAGCCTTCCTCGACTATGTCGTTTTTCAAGAAAAAAAGCCATGCTATATTATGTCGTTTTTTAGGGGGGAAAAGCCATACTATACTATGTCGTTTTTAAGAAAAAAAGCCTTACTATACTATGTCGTTTTTTAAGAAAAAAAGCCATACTATACTATGTCGTTTTTTAAAGGAAAAAAGCCATACTATACTATGTCGTTTTTTAGGGGGAAAAGCCATACTATACTATGTCGTTTTTTAGGGAAAAAGCCTTCCTCTACTATGTCGTTTTTCAAGAAAAAAGTCATGCTATACTATGTCGTTTTTTTTAGGGGAAAAAAGCCATACTATACGATGTCGTTTTTTTAGGGAAAAAAGCCTTACTATACTATGTCGTCTTTAAAGAAAAAAGCCTATACTATGTTGTTTTTTAAGAAAAAAGCCTTACTATACTATGTCGTTTTTTACGAAAAAAAGCCTTACAATACTATGTCGTTTTTTTTTAAGAAAAAAGCCTTACAATACTATGTCATTTTTTAAGAAAAAAAGCCTTACTATACTATGTCGTCTTTTAAGAAAAACGCTTTACTGTACATGGTCGTTTTTTTTAAATAAAAAAGCCTTACTATACATGGTCATTTTTTAATAAAAACCCTTAATATACATGGTCATTTTTAAAGAAAAAAGCCTGACTATATATACATAGTATTTATTTTTTAAACAAATAAAAGCTTTACTTTACATAGACCACTTTAAGTCGTTTTTAAAGACAAAAAAGCCTTTATGTCGTTTTTAAAGACAAAAAAGCCTTTATGTCGTTTTTAAAGACAAAAAAGCCTTACTATACTGTGTTGTTTTTAAAGAAAATAAGCCTTACTATACTATGTCGTCTTTAAAGAAAAAAGCCTTACTATACTATGTCGTTTTTTAGGAAAAAAAAGCCTTACTATACTATGTCGTTTTTTAAAGGAAAAAAGCCATACTATACTATGTCGGTTTTCAGGGAAAAAGCCTTCCTCTACTATGTCGTTTTTCAAGAAAAAAAGCCATGCTATACTATGTCGTTTTTTTTAGGGGGAAAAAGCCATACTTTACTATGTCGTTTTTTTAGGAAAAAAAGCCTTACTATACTATGTCGTTTTTTAAGAAAAAAAGCCTTACTATACATGGTCTTTTTTAAACAAAAAAGCCTTACTATACATGGTCATTTTTTAAGAAAAAAGCCTTACTTTACATGGTCTTTTTTGTAAATAAAAAGCCTTACTATACTATGTCGTTTTTAAAGAAAATAAGCCTTACTATACTATGTCGTCTTTAAAGAAAAAAGCCTATACTATGTTGTTTTTTAAGAAAAAAGCCTTACTATACTATGTCGTTTTTTACAAAAAAAAGCCTTACAATACTATGTCGTTTTTTTTTAAAGAAAAAAGCCTTACAATACTATGTCATTTTTTAAGAAAAAAAGCCTTACTATACTATGTCGTCTTTTAAGAAAAACGCTTTACTGTACATGGTCGGTTTTTTTTTTTAAATAAAAAAGCCTTACTATACATGGTCATTTTTTAATAAAAACCCTGAATATACATGGTCATTTTTAAAGAAAAAAGCCTGACTATATATACATAGTATTTATTTTTTAAACAAATAAAAGCTTTACTTTACATAGACCACTTTTTTTTAAAAGAAAAAGCCTTACGATGTCCAGCCATTCAAGTCATTTTGCATGCCAGCTTTACGTTTGTACCAAATCTCGGGGTATTCTTTGCTCAGTTATGAAGCACGTCTAATAAGATGAATAAATATTTGACATTATCGTCGACAAGGAAAAAGAGTGTCGCCAAACTTTCGTCAAAACATATACAGACGCTCCCCTACTTACGAACGCAATTGGTTCCGAGCTGGTTCATAAGTTGAATTTGTTTGTAAGTTGATTCAGTGCTATATTTTGTATTATAATTTATGTTTAAGGCCGATATAAGTATATTGAAGGTTTATATAAGTGCATTTGTATGTTTAAGGCTTTTATAAGTAACACGCATTGGTTTGTACTGAAAAAAAAAAAAAACATTTAATAAAATGGAGAGAATATGTACAGTACTGTATATAGAGAGAGAGAGAGAGAGAGATTTATGTATTAGAAAGTGGCCGAAAGAAGCGATCTAACGACAATTGCACCGTTTTCTTCTTTTTTTCATCATAAATGATGCGGTAGCACTGTATGGCATCATTCAATTGATTTGCAAACTTTGTGCAAGGTTCAATATTTGGGTCCTGCTGCTCCATCTTTCTGTTTAGAAATGGTACCGACGGTCGGTGGAACGATTCAAGTTGTATTCCCGTGCAACGCTCACCACTTTCTCACGCGCATCAAGCTTCGTAATTATTGCCACTGGTTTCAAATGAAATGGCTTGCCTCTTCCTTGCATCTCCTTCACTAGAAGCCTTTCGCTTTTCACCAACCATATTGAATAATGGCTGCACGAGATATTTCATGATAAAAATGAAAAAGGTTCTTTGCGCACTGGAGATACGTCACGCACTTGCGCAACTTGCGCACTGCAACGAACTGGGCAGAGGAAGGTGGATGCTGGGTGAGCCGAGCGCTCTCAGCGCCAGGCGTCGTCGGTATTAGCGGCGGAAAGAAGCACTACTCGGAAAAAGGCCCGCAATACAAAATCGAAGTGACTCACATTTTTCGACATAAACGCAATTTGCAGACATGTTCGTATGTACCGTTGTTCGTAAGTCGAATGTTCGTAAGTAGGGGAGCGTCTGTACTGTATCATTATTATTTAATTTTTAATCATTACTCAAACATTTTGCAAATAAAATTAGAATTCTTCTTGGACATAAAATGTGTGTTGGCTTTCTGGGAGTGGTAAGCAATGTGTCTATTGATTGACCTTTTCTTTTTGCTTTAAGGATCTCGTTGTGACCTTAGTGGATGTGACGGATCATTCGTTCATGTTTTCCTGCTGTCTTTGCCAAGAGGACTTCCCGAGGTCTGTCTGGGAAGAATTGACCAGCATTGCATTCCATTCCATTCAGTGTGTCATTTTAAAACACCTTTATTTTATTTTTGTGTGCAGTTTAAAAGTGAGGTATAACCTTCAAATGCAATTCGAGTCATTTCCTGAAGCGCTGATGAAGTGTTTTGGGAAATGTGGGAGCGAACAGAGTTCCAGCGAGTCCAGGTACCCTAGGTTCTCCTCCTTTTGTTTCATCTCCTAAGGAATGTGCACCCCAACAAGTCTTTTTCTCTTTTGTTTTGTTCCCCAGGTATGACTTGGTGCTCTCGTCCGACTCTCCCTCGCTGGACCGCTCAGCCGAATTGAGCATAGTGGCGAGCGACGAGTTTGCCACCGTCACCAGATTGTCTTTGCCGCTCACACGGGCCCCGGTCGAGCAAGTCAAAGAAGAATACGTGGGCGACCTTGTGACTTTGCTCCAGGTGATGCGTGATTCAACTGTCTCATCCTCTTTTGGCTCATGCGGGCGGGGGGCAACAGCACCTGCATTGGACCACATGTTCATGAACACATTGCTCGGGACACCCTAGCTGGCTTGGAGTGAAACTGCAGCACATTTTCAAAATAAGGGCTGGCGTTTTTTACAAATAACGGCCCATTTTTAAAAACCATTTTTTTCTCGTACAAAAGTTGCTATACGGCGTACACCATTTAAAATGATTACAAAAGGTATAAAACACTGGGAAAAAGTATCACTTGACATGTATGATGTTGTCTTTATGTCACAGGCGCAAAAAGAAAGGCAGCAGGTTCAATTGGCGAAGACACGGCAGGATTTAGAACAGGTGGGTTTTTATGTCCACTGTCAAGATACCAAATCGGAATGAACCTTTAACATTGCCCAGAGAGGATGAGGATGAGATTTTGTTTCTAGTCCATGTCCTAATGTGCCATTAGATGCTTTCTGAGAAGACCGAAGAAAGAGTGGCGCTTCTGCGCTGGGAATCGAGAAGTCAAACCAGTTGGCTATCGCTAGTCTTAGACGTGCAGTTTTAGCACCTATCCCTAATTCCTTAACTCCGTCTGGTCCCGTCGAACAAACTCAGACAGTAGACCTTTTGTTCATTGTCATCGAGTTAACAACCATAGTTTTACTCCTACAGTGGTAATACTATATCCAAATGAAACAGCTACAACAAAATGAATGAGTCAAATGTCCTATTGGTCATTAGCGAGCCGTCCGTCATTGCGACGAGCTGCGGACTAAATTTGAGCACTCGGCTGTGGTAAGGCCCTGCTCGATGCCATCTTGTGGATTGCTGACAAACCATCTGTTGGGACCACGTCATAGGTGCAGACCCGCTTGGCAAAAAAAATACAACACCAGTCGGTGCTGGAGCATAAGGTGATCCAACAACACAAGCAGGCAATGGACACCGTGGACCAGCGTCTCAGACAGACGCTGAAATGCCTGGGATTATCATTTCACGATCTGGGGAAGGTTAGTCGTGTTTTTAGTTGTCATTTGTCTGAATGTGGGAACCCTGCTTGATTGATGACCTACTATGTATGGACTGGAAAAATGACGCCATCTGACGTTCTCAGGCTCACAAGATGGTGACGATGTTCCAGCGCCAGTTTGCTACTCTGAACAACAGGCAGAAGACGGAACTCCGGTCATTGTTTGAGGAACAATAACCTAAAATCCAAACTGGCGCACACGGACGGAGGAGGAGGTATGTCGTCGAGCATTAGAATTCGAATCCACTGGCTTAGACCTTCATTTCAAATTCAAGTTGCCAAACCACTTCCGCTGGATCCAATTCATTTCAGAACCAGTGCTAGCTACTGATAGATCTGAAAATACAACTTCAGGAACAGGTTAAGAAAGAGCAAGATCAATTTAAAGGAAATAAGTTTATTACCGGACTGCAGAAATGGGGAGAGCTCAAATAGCGTGATCGCTCACAGTCTGTTGTCCTTGCAGCTTTCACTGAATGACCAGTGAGTGAGTCTTATATACAGGCAAAACTGACAGTTGTCAGCAGGACTTTGAACAGATACGTTTCAGTCATTTGCAGGGCAAAAAGTAATTGATCAGTGTCGGACAGTTGAGTGTTTGTGCTGACATGTCAACCCAATCACAAGACTAAGATTGATTATTCAGTCAGACTGTTGAGTTTTTATGCTGACATGTCAGCCATTCACAATTTGTATGAGAACGATGCTTTTATACTCACAAAAACTGATATAATCTTACAGCTACCTCTGTACTTTTTGTATACGACGACAATGCCCTTGTGGCAAATGAGATGAGAAATGATGAGCGCAAAAATAACCTCTTAACAATGTACGACATTTATAAAACATGACCCTATTTTCCAGGCTCATACTCCAGTGCGACTTATGTTTTTCTCTCTGACCACCAAAAGCCTGTGGTTTTTTTTTTAGGCTGTATTCTGGTTATCTGAAAAACTGTTAAGTTGACCCCGATGCCTAATTAACCTCTTGTTTGGATTTTGGGTTAGTTCTTGGTTTCTAATCCAATCAAATATTGCCCTCCCAAAAATGCGACTTAATACACCATTGCGATTTATACATTTTTCTTTTGTCTTCAGTGTGTTTTCTTTGGCCGGTCGGTGCGACTTATATTCAGGTGCCCTGGAAAAATACGGAAATGTTAGTTTAAGTGAATGCACTACTGTTGATTTATTGCAACCTATGTGCACAAAAATGACAGTGAGAGACCTCAAAGTGGTTATGCACAATCATTTGACGTGATGTTTGGCAGTACGACATAGCTATGTCAACTTCAAAAAACATTGCACTTTGGTTTGTGTGCAGGAGGAATGCGAGGAGCGGCCCCGTTTGTCCCTCCTGACGTGCCGTCAGAGAGAGCAGCTGCTGTGGTCAATCGGCGGATTGCCCCCTGTTTTGCCTGTGTATTTGTAGATCCCAGTAGTCAGTTAAAGATGTTGTTTGAAGCTAACTGCCTCGATTCCCCTCCTGCTTCCCGCACCTGGGTACTAACCCATTCCCGATGGCGCCACAACGACGCGGCGCCATTGTAACAGCGGGAATGCCAGCGCGGCGAGCGGGAGGAAACGTTGCTGAAGTGCAAGATTGCCTCTCTGAACACGGCTCTGCACCAAATGGAGCAGCAAACAAATCGAGCCAGGGAGGCCCAGAAGGTTAGCGGTTCCTTCCACCTGCGGCATTAGGGGAGGGACCGCTAAGTAGTCAACATAATAAGTTGTCAACAACATAAACAAGTACGACTCCCACAATGACCCCCCAGTACCCCTCAAAATTCATTCATCATTTCATAGTATCAGTCATTCCAAAAATTTGGCCTGTATATCATCAAATGTACGTTACGATATGGTTTCATTGGACAATGATGCAATGTTAGTCCATTTTCCACAATTTGATTCAAATCACGGGCCAGGCAGACCAAAAGTACATCTCCATTTGAACATTTATTTCGAATTTTACTACACTTCATTTCAAACAGAAAAACATGTGTTTCATTGTCCTCATTTTTTGACCCACTGTCTGTATACACATTTAACACAACCAGTGTCATTTCCCCTGTAAAAATATAATAAAAACAAAAAACAAACTATAAATACCATTTTGAAAAAATGAGGAACTTTGGTGCTGGATTTAGATGCTCTTGTGGAGCTCAAAATGAAGCTTTTTGTTTTTGAATCAGTTCGAGAATATTCTTCAATAAACTTTCTTCAGGTTTAGCGTTATCAAGGTAGTGTTTTAGTCGTGCCTTGTCTTTTGGATTCTTATTATTATCATTAATGTTGTAATAACAATAAAATCGGATTATTATCAATGCTTTTCTCAATTGTTGTCTTTTTTAATGGTACAAATAAATACATAGTATTATTGTGTATTACTTTTTCAATGTCATTTGACTAAATTGCAAGATCAATCATCCATTCTGGTTAGTCGTAGTGATACATTGTGAACTTGTTTGCAAACTGCAACCGCTAGGAGGAGACGAAGAAGAAGAAGAAGAAGAAGAAGAAGAAGAAGAAGAAGAAGAAGAAGAAGAAGAAGAAGAAGAAGAAGAAGAAGAAGAAGAAGAAGAAGAAGAAGAAGAAGAAGAAGAAGAAGAAGAAGAAGACGAAGAAGAAGAAGAAGAAGACGAAGAAGAAGTGGAGCGTATAAATTTCCCTGGCAATCTTCGCGATAAATCACGCTATCTATCGCCATGGCTTTGAGACTGACTGAAGTTTTTGAAGTCACCGTTAAGTGTGAAGGCTCCAACGACAGGTAATCTGAGAAAAAGCCTACTTTTTGAGGTCCTTATTGTTGTTTTAGCAAAGATAGTCAAGTTTTGACCTGTCAATTTAGTCCCCGGGGCTATTTTAAAGTTAAGAATTCTGTGTCTAAGTAATGGCGGTGACTATTCCCCGCATACCTGTCAACTTATACGTTTTCCCCTTATTTTATACGTTTTTTGATCATTTCAAATTGTGTACGCCGTATAACAACTTTTGTACGGGATTTTTTTTAAGTACGTTTTTTGTAAAACGGATCTCGTTTGACGCATTTCGGCTCTAATCCGGATCGTCTCGGTCACTGGTAGCAGACGAAAACGCCATCGTCAACTGCTAATATTGTCATGCTTTAAGCATGATATGCGCACACGCATTCCCCTTTCACACGAAACAGGAAAGGATTAAATCATTTCCTGTTTCGTTATTTAAGCAGCTATGGGTCCGAATACATTCACGGTCGCGTCACGACAACGCGGCGCGACCATAACACTTGCACACGTGCACCCTATGTGAGTAAATATGTGCCGCGTTGCATTTGTACGGTTTTCTATTGCTTAATACGGGGGATTCCAATCATTAATACGGGGAGGAATTGGCCCAGGTTGACAGGTATGTACCCGGTAACCTTTCAATTTCTTGGACTATTTAACCGTTAAGAATTCTGTGTCTAGTTTAATTCTAGTCAAAGGTATTAGTAGACAACAAAATACTGACACATTTAACATTTGTGGCTGGTCAATTCGATGCCAATTTCAAAATACTACATGTCTGCAGAAGTTGCTTGTATCAACCCTGAAAACAGTCCTTTATACTTGCAGAAAAAAAAACCTCCGCATCACCGTGGGACTTCAGCCGAGCACAAGTGATCCTCAAAAACACGTGAGTACAGCATTTTTTTTTCAAATCTATCAAAAAATCCTGTGCTTTACTGTCTTCATGTTAAATAAAAGTGCCATGAGAAAAGTCTTCATTATTGAGAATGAGTGACATTGCAACCTCAATTTAAACCATCCATGTCTTGTGGCCAAATTTGTGTTACACATGGAAATAGCATGTACAGACGCTCCCCTACTTACAAACGAAGGAGTTAGGTTCCGAGCGGTTGTTCATAAGTTGAATTAGTTGGTAAGTTGATTCAGTGCTATATTTTGTATTATCATTTATCTTTAAGGCCGATATAAGTATATTGAAGGTAAATATAAGTGCATTTGTATGTTTAAGGCTTGTATAAGTAACACGCATTGGTTTGTACTGAAAAAAAAAAACATTTAATAAAATGGAGAGAATATGTACAGTACTGTATAGAGAGAGAGAGAGAGAGAGAGATTTATGTATTAGAAACTGGCCGAAAGAAGCGATCTAACGACAATTGCACCGTTTTCTTCTTTTTTTCATCATAAATGATGCGGTAGCACTGTATGGCATCATTCAATTGATTTGCAAACTTTGTGCAACGTTCAATATTTGGGTCCTGCTGCTCCATCTTTCTGTTTATAAATGGTACTGACGGTCGGTGGAACGATTCAAGTTGTATTCCCGTGCAACGCTCACCACTTTCTCACGCGCATCAAGCTTCGTAATTATTGCCACTGGTTTCAAATGAAATGGCTTGCATCTCCTTCACTAGAAGCCTTTCGCTTTTCACCAACCATATTGAATAATGGCTGCACGAGATATTTCATGATAAAAATGAAAAAGGTTCTTTGCGCACTGGAGATACGTCACGCACTTGCGCAACTTACGCACTGCAACGAACTGGGCAGAGGAAGGTGGATGCTGGGTGAGCCGAGCGCTCTCAGCGCCAGGCGTCGTCGGTATTAGCGGCGGAAAGAAGCACTACTCGGAAAAAGGCGCGCAATACAAAATCGAACTTGCGAACATTTTTCAACATAAACGCAATTTGCAGACATGTTCGTATGTACCGTTGTTCGTAAGTCGAATGTTCGTAAGTAGGGGAGCGTCTGTACTGTATCATTATTATTTATTTTTAATCATTACTCAAACATTTTGCAAATAAAATTAGAATTCTTCTTGGACATAAAATGTGTGTTGGCTTTCTGGGAGTGGTAAGCAATGTGTCTATTGATTGACCTTTTCTTTTTGGTTTAAGGATCTCGTTGTGAAATTGGTGGATGTGCCGGATCATTCTTTCATGTTTTCCTGCCGTCTATGCCAAGAGGACTTGCTGAGGTCTGTCTGGGAAGAATTGACCAGCATTGCATTCCATTCCATTCAGTGTGTCATTTTAAAACACCTTGATTTTATTTTTGTGTGCAGTTTAAAAGTGAGGTATAACCTTCAAATGCAATTCGAGTCGTTTCCTGAAGCGCTGATGAAGTGTTTTGGGAAATGTGGGAGCGAACAGAGTTCCAGCGAGTTCAGGTACCCTAGGTTCTCCTCCTTTTGTTTCATCTCCTAAGGAATGTGCACCCCAACAAGTCTTTTTCTCTTTTGTTTTCTTCCGCAGGCATGACTTGCTGCTCTCCTCCGACTCTCCCTCGCTGGACGGCTCAGCCCAATTGAGCATAGTGGCGAGCGACGAGTTTTCCAGCGTCACCAGATTGTCTTTGACACTCACACGGGCCACGGTCGAGCAAGTCAATGAATACGTGGGTGACCTCGTGACTTTGCTCCAGGTGATGCGTGATTCAACTGTCTCATCCTCTTTTGGCTCATGCGGGCGGGGGGCAACAGCACCTGCATTGGACCACATGTTCATGAACACATTGCTCGGGACACCCTAGCTGGCTTGGAGTGAAACTGCAGCACATTTTCAAAATAAGGGCTGGCGTTTTTTACAAATAACGGCCCTTTTTTAAAAACCATTTTTTTCTCGCACAAAAGTTGTTATACGGCGTACACCATTTAAAATGATTACAAAAGGTATAAAACACTGGGAAAATGTATCACTTGACATGTATGATGTTGTCTTTATGTCACAGGCAGAAAAAGAAAGGCTGCAGGTTCAATTGGCGAAGACACAGGAGGATTTAGAACAGGTGGGTTTTTATGTCCACTGTCAAGATACCAAATTGGAATGAACCTTTAACATTGCCCAGAGAAGATGAGGATGAGATTTTGTTTCTAGTCCATGTCCTAATGTGCCATTAGATGCTTTCTGAGAAGACCGAAGAAAGAGTGGCGCTTCTGCGCTGGGAATCGAGAAGTCAAACCAGTTGGCTATCGCTAGTCTTAGACGTGCAGTTTTAGCACCTATCCCTAATTCCTTAACTCCGTCTGGTCCCGTCGAACAAACTCAGACAGTAGACCTTTTGTTCATTGTCATCGAGTTAACAACCATAGTTTTACTCCTACAGTGGTAATACTATATCCAAATGAAACAGCTACAACAAAATGAATGAGTCAAATGTCCTATTGGTCATTAGCGAGCCGTCCGTCATTGCGACGAGCTGCGGACTAAATTTGAGCACTCGGCTGTGGTAAGGCCCTGCTCGATGCCATCTTGTGGATTGCTGACAAACCATCTGTTGGGACCACGTCATAGGTGCAGACCCGCTTGGAGGAGCGAATCCGGCACCAGTCGGTGGTGCAGGGTACGGTGACTCGACATCATCACCAGCTAACGTCGACCGTGGGCATCCGCTTACAGCACGTGCTGGATTGCCTGCGGTCACCGAACGAAATGTCGAGGGTTAGTAGTGTTTTTAGTTGTCATTTGTCTGAATGTGGGAACCCTGCTTGATTGATGACCTACTATGGACTGGAAAAATGACGCCATCTGACGTTCTCAGGTTCGCAGGATGGTGTTGATGTTGAAGCGCAGGTTTACTGCTGTCCACTCCAGGCAGGAGATGGAGCTCCGGTCATTGTTTGAGGAACAATAACCTAAAATCCGAACTGGCGCACACGGACCGAGGAGGAGGTATGTCATCGAGCGTTAGAATTCGAATCCACTGGCTTAGACCTTCATTTCAAATTCAAGTTGCGAAACCACTTCACAGCTCTGCATCAAACCAATGGAGCCTGGAGTGGAGTGGAGTGGGGTGAGGTGGGGTGAGGTGGGGTGTTGTGTGGTGTTGTGTTGAAATAAACTACACATTTGTGAACCCTGGCTCTGCCGTCTATTGCTGTTAGGGTAATATTAACAGTTATATAAAGTGCAAAGTTATCACAAGCATGATATATAAACAAGAACGATAGTACAGACAGACGCTCCCCTACTTACGAACGAAGGAGTTAGGTTCCGAGCGATTGTTCATAAGTTGAATTTGTTTGTAAGTTGATTCAGTGCTATATTTTGTATTATAATTTATGTTTAAGGCCTATAGAAGTATATTGAAGGTTTATATAAGTGCATTTGTATGTTTAAGGCTTGTATAAGTAACACCCATTGGTTTGTACTGAAAAAAACATTTAATAAAATGGAGAGAATATGTACAGTACGGTATATAGAGAGAGAGCGAGAGATTTATGTATTAGAAAGTGGCCGAAAGAAGCGATCTAACGACAATTGCACAGGTTTTTTCTTTTTTTTTTCATCATAAATGATGCGGTAGCACTGTATGGCATCATTCCATTGATTTGCAAACTTTGTGCAAGGTTCAATATTTGGGTCTTGCTGCTCCATCTTTCTGTTTATAAATGGTACTGACGGTCGAACGCTTCAATGCCCGTGAAACGCTCACCACTCTCACGCGCATCAAGCTTCGTTATTATTGCCACTCGTTTCAAATGAAATGGCTTGCCTCTTCCTTGCAACTCCCTCAATAGAAGCCTTTAGCTTTTCACCAGTCGGCCCATCTCCCCTCATATGAGACAAAAATTCAGGTTAAATGGACCAACCAGAACCACCCAAGACCAGTTCCAATGCAACCACTATTTTTAACGCAATTTACCCCAATTTGGACACTATTTATGGCTTAACATCCCCCCAGAACATCCCTGGAAGACTAATTTTACACAAAATGGTGAATTATACATCTACCCACAAATAAGACACCATTCCTGGGTAAATAGACCAGCCAGAACCACTCAGGACCAGTTCCAATACAAGCACTCGTTGTCATAAAAGTGCCCATATTAGGCACATTGTTTGTGGCATAACTTTACATCACAACTACCCTGGAAGATTATTTTATACAGAATGGTCAATATACATCTACCCTCATATGAGACAAAAATTCAGGGAAAATGGACCAACCAGAACCACCCAAGACCAGTTCCAATGCAACCACTATTTTTAACGAAAATTACCCCAATTTGGGCACTTATTCTTGCCTAACATCCACCCAGAACCTCCCTGGAAGATTATTTTATACAGAATTGTCAATATACATCTCCCCTCATATGAGACAAAAATTCAGGTTAAATGGACCAACCAGAACCGCTCAGGACCAGTTCCAACACAAGCACTCGTTGTCATAAAAGTGCCCATATTAGGCACATTGTTTGTGGCATAACTTTACTTCACAACTACCCTGGAAGATTATTTTATACAGAATGGTCAATATACATCTACCCTCATATGAGACAAAAATTCAGGGAAAATGGACCAACCAGAACCACCCAAGACCAGTTCCAATGCAACCACTATTTTTAACGAAAATTACCCCAATTTGGGCACTTATTCTTGCCTAACATCCACCCAGAACCTCCCTGGAAGATTATTTTATACAGAATTGTCAATATACATCTCCCCTCATATGAGACAAAAATTCAGGTTAAATGGACCAACCAGAACCGCTCAGGACCAGTTCCAACACAAGCACTCGTTGTCATAAAAGTGCCCATATTAGGCACATTGTTTGTGGCATAACTTTACTTCACAACTACCCTGGAAGATTGTTTTATACAGAATGGTCAATATACATCTACCCTCATATGAGACAAAAATTCAGGGAAAATTGACCAACCAGAACCACCCAAGACCAGTTCCAATGCAACCACTATTTTTAACGAAAATTACCCCAATTCGGACACTATTTCTTGCCTAACATCCCCCCAGAACCTCCCTGGAAGACTAATTTTATACAAAATGGTCAATAAACATCTACCCTCATATGAGACACAATTTCAGGCTAAATGGACCAACCAGAACCGCTCAGGACCAGTTCCAACACAAGCACTCGTTGTCATAAAAGTGCCCAAATTAGGCACACTCTTTGTGGCATAACTTTACTTCACAACTACCCTGGAAGATTATTTTATACAGAATGGTCAATATACATCTCCCCTCATATGAGACAAAAATTCAGGTTAAATGGACCAACCAGAACCACCCAAGACCAGTTCCAATGCAACCACTATTTTTAACGCAATTTACCCCAATTTGGACACTATTTATGGCTTAACATCCCCCCAGAACATCCCTGGAAGACTAATTTTACACAAAATGGTGAATTATACATCTACCCACAAATAAGACACCATTCCTGGGTAAATAGACCAGCCAGAACCACTCAGGACCAGTTCCAATACAAGCACTCGTTGTCATAAAAGTGCCCATATTAGGCACATTGTTTGTGGCATAACTTTACTTCACAACTACCCTGGAAGATTATTTTATACAGAATGGTCAATATACATCTACCCTCATATGAGACAAAAATTCAGGGAAAATGGACCAACCAGAACCACCCAAGACCAGTTCCAATGCAACCACTATTTTTAACGAAAATTACCCCAATTTGGGCACTTATTCTTGCCTAACATCCACCCAGAACCTCCCTGGAAGACTAATTTTACACAAAATGGTGAATTATACATCTACCCACAAATAGGACACCATTCCTGGGTAAATGGACCAACCAGAACTACTCAGGACCAGTTCCAATACAAGCACTCGTTGTCATAAAAGTGCCCATATTAGGCACATTGTTTGTGGCATAACTTTACTTCACAACTACCCTGGAAGATTATTTTATACAGAATGGTCAATATACATCTACCCTCATATGAGACAAAAATTCAGGGAAAATGGACCAACCAGAACCACCCAAGACCAGTTCCAATGCAACCACTATTTTTAACGCAATTTACCCCAATTTGGACACTATTTATGGCTTAACATCCCCCCAGAACATCCCTGGAAGACTAATTTTACACAAAATGGTGAATTATACATCTACCCACAAATAAGACACCATTCCTGGGTAAATAGACCAGCCAGAACCACTCAGGACCAGTTCCAATACAAGCACTCGTTGTCATAAAAGTGCCCATATTAGGCACATTGTTTGTGGCATAACTTTACTTCACAACTACCCTGGAAGATTATTTTATACAGAATGGTCAATATACATCTACCCTCATATGAGACAAAAATTCAGGGAAAATGGACCAACCAGAACCACCCAAGACCAGTTCCAATGCAACCACTATTTTTAACGAAAATTACCCCAATTTGGGCACTTATTCTTGCCTAACATCCACCCAGAACCTCCCTGGAAGATTATTTTATACAGAATTGTCAATATACATCTCCCCTCATATGAGACAAAAATTCAGGTTAAATGGACCAACCAGAACCGCTCAGGACCAGTTCCAACACAAGCACTCGTTGTCATAAAAGTGCCCATATTAGGCACATTGTTTGTGGCATAACTTTACTTCACAACTACCCTGGAAGATTATTTTATACAGAATGGTCAATATACATCTACCCTCATATGAGACAAAAATTCAGGGAAAATGGACCAACCAGAACCACCCAAGACCAGTTCCAATGCAACCACTATTTTTAACGAAAATTACCCCAATTTGGGCACTTATTCTTGCCTAACATCCACCCAGAACCTCCCTGGAAGACTAATTTTACACAAAATGGTGAATTATACATCTACCCACAAATAGGACACCATTCCTGGGTAAATGGACCAACCAGAACCACTCAGGACCAGTTCCAATACAAGCACTCGTTGTCATAAAAGTGCCCATATTAGGCACATTGTTTGTGGCATAACTTTACTTCACAACTACCCTGGAAGATTATTTTATACAGAATGGTCAATATACATCTCCCCTCATATGAGACAAAAATTCAGGGAAAATGGACCAACCAGAACCACCCAAGACCAGTTCCAATGCAACCACTATTTTTAACGAAAATTACCCCAATTTGGACACTATTTCTTGCCTAACATCCCCCCAGAACCTCCCTGGAAGACTAATTTTATACAAAATGGTCAATAAACATCTACCCTCATATGAGACAAAAATTCAGGCTAAATGGACCAACCAGAACCGCTCAGGACCGGTTCCAACACAAGCACTCGTTGTCATAAAAGTGCCCAAATTAGGCACACTCTTTGTGGCATAACTTTACTTCACAACTACCCTGGAAGATTATTTTATACAGAATGGTCAATATAGATCTCCCCTCATATGAGACAAAAATTCAGGTTAAATGGACCAACCAGAACCACCCAAGACCAGTTCCAATGCAACCACTATTTTTAACGCAATTTACCCCAATTTGGACACTATTTATGGCTTAACATCCCCCCAGAACATCCCTGGAAGACTAATTTTACACAAAATGGTGAATTATACATCTACCCACAAATAAGACACCATTCCTGGGTAAATAGACCAGCCAGAACCACTCAGGACCAGTTCCAATACAAGCACTCGTTGTCATAAAAGTGCCCATATTAGGTACATTGATTGTGGCATAACTTTACTTCACAATTACCCTGGAAGATTATTTTATACAGAATGGTCAATATACATCTACCCTCATATGAGACAAAAATTCAGGTTAAATGGACCAACCAGAACCACCCAAGACCAGTTCCAATGCAACCACTAATTTTTCACGAAAATTACCCCAATTTGGACACTATTTCTTGCCTAACATCCCCCCAGAACATCCCTGGAAGACTAATTTTATACAAAATTGTCAATTATACATGCACCCACATTTTAGGCACTTTTTCCGGGGAAAATACCCCCCCAGAACCGAACTGGGCTACTTTTTATACAAACCAGTACGCACTGGGACGCTATGGAATCCGCAGAACTCTGCCACACTGTGGACAACCTGTGGTACTGCGACCGTTCAAGCTCCCGTAAGCCTATGCACTTTTAGCGTTTAAAATTACCTTTCTGGCTGAAAAGAAAAGCTTTTTACACACCCACTCTACTCTAATAAAGGTCCCCTTATTTTAGAAACTATTCCCGAGTGAAAATAAGCCCCCAGAAAGAAGTCGACATGCTTTTTATACATGCACGTTGGTCTATTACAGTCAACCAGCATTTGGGACACTCTTCCTGGGTAAACTTTTGCACCAGAACCTCCCTGGAGCATTTATTTTGATACCAAATCGTCAATAATACATGCACCCAGAATTTATGCACTTTTTCCGGTGAAAATAACCCACCAGAACCGAAATATCCTCCTTTTTTTATACAGACTTTGACGCACTGGGCCTCTATGTAACCCGAAAAACTCTGCCACACTGTGGACAAACTTTATTACTGCGACCGTTCAAAATCCCGTAAGCTTATGCACTTTTCCCGGTTAAAAACACCTTTTGGGCTGAAAAGAAACGCTTTTTACACACCCACTCTACTCTAATAAAGGTCCCCTTATTTTAGAAACTATTCCTGAGTGAAAATAAGCCCCCAGAACGAAGTCGACATGCTTTTTATACATGCACGTTGGTCTATTACAGTCAACCCGCATTTGGGACACTCTTCCTGGGTAAACTGGAGCGTTTATTTTGACACCAAATCGTGTATAATACATGCACCCAGAATTTATGCACTTTTTTCCGGGGAAAATAACCCCCCAGAACCGAAATATCCTGCTTTTTATACAGAATTTGACGCACTGGGCCGCCGCTATGGAACCCGCAGAACTCTGCCACACTGTGGACAAATTTTTTTACTGCAATTAGGGTCAAATTGCCGGGTCAAAAGTGTCATTTCTTCGGGTAAATCACCCTCCTGGGCCCGGTTTTAATGTTTAAAAAGGTCAAGTATTTGTATTAAATATATAATATTTGTATTTGATCGATGAGTGCTGATTTAAAACCAAATTTAATGCATTTTTGGCACTTTTGAGAATGGTCGTATGTCGTCGTATTTGGTCGCGCCGACGTTTATGGCTGTCTTTTACCCAGGAAAATAACTCCCAGTGCCCGGTAGTCATGTCTGATAAGCTCCAGTAAGCTCCAGTATTTGTATTTCATCCATAAGTGCTGATTTTAGTTCATTTTAGGCACTTTTGAGAATGGTCGTATGTCGTCGTATTTGGTCGCGCCGACGTTTATGGCTGTCTTTTCTCCCCAGGAAAATCACCCCCAGAGCCCGGTAGTCATGTCTGATAAGCTCCAGTAAGCTCCAGTAATTCTATTTCATCCATAAGTGCTGATTTTAACCCATTTTAGTGAATTTTAGGCCCTTTGGCGAATGGTCGTCGCGCCGACTTTTATGGTTGTCTTTTCCCCAGGAAAATCACCCCCAGTGCCCGGTAGTCATGTCTGATAAGCTCCAGTATTTGTATTTCATGAACAAGTGCTGATTTTAGTTCATTTTTGGCACTTTTGAGAATGGTCGTATGTCGTCGTATTTGGTCGTTCCGACGTTTATGGCTGTCTTTTCCCCAGGAAAATCACCCCCAGTGCCCGGTAGTCATGTCTGATCAGCTCCAGTAAGCTCCAGTAATTGTATTTCACCCATAAGTGCTGATTTTAACCCATTTTAGTGAAATTTTGGCCCTTTGGCGAATGGTCGTCGTCGTCGCGCCGACCTTTATAGCTGTCTCCCCCCCCGGGAAAATCACCCCCAGTGCCCGATATTAATGTGTGAAAAGCTCCAGTATTTGTATTTCATCGTTTAAAAACGATCACTCCGCTTTTGGAACACCATTTTCCACACCTTAAGAGAGTCAGATCTACTCCTCCCGACCTTTATAGCTGTCTCCCCCACCGGAGAAAATCACCCCCAGAGCCCGGTAGTCATGTCTGAAAAGCCCCAGTAACTTCCAGTAATTGTAATTAATCATTAAATGCTGTTTTAAAAAAATATTACTCCGCTTTTGGAACACTTTTTCTGGGCATTACCTTGCTCCTTTTCGCCGTCTTGCGGACAAACTTCGGTACTGCAAACGGGCTCAAATTGCCGGGTCAAAAGTGTCATTTCTTCGGGGAAATAACCCTCCTGGGCCCGGTTTTAATGTTTAAAAAGGTGTAGTATTTTTTATTAAAGATATAATATTTGTATTTGATCGATGAGTGCTGATTTAAAACCCATTTTAGTTCATTTGGGGCACTTTTGAGAATGGTCGTATGTCGTCGTATTTGGTCGTTCCGACGTTTATGGCTGTCTTTCCCCCAGGAAAATCACCCCCAGAGCCCGGTAGTCATGTCTGATAAGGTCCAGTAAGCTCCAGTATTTGTATTTCATCAATAAATGCTGATTTTAACCCATTTTAGTGAATTTTTGGCCCTTTGGCGAATGGTCGTCGTCGCGCCGACGTTTATGGCTGTCTTTTCCCCAGGAAAATCACCCACATTGCCCGGTAGTCATGTCAGATAAGCTCCAGTAATTGTATTTCATCAACTAGTGCTGATTTTAGTTCATTTTGGGCACTTTTGAGAATGGTCGTATGTCGTCGTATTTGGTCGTTCCGACGTTTATGGCTGTCTTTTCCCCAGGAAAATCACCCCCAGAGCCCGCTAGTCATGTCTGATAAGCTCCAGTAACTCTATTTCATCCATAAGTGCTGATTTTATTTCATTTTAGGCACTTTTGAGAATGGTCGTATGTCGTCGTATTTGGTCGCGTGCCGACGTTTATGGCTGTCTTTCCCCCTGGAAAATCACCCCAAGAGCCTGGTAGTCATGTCTGATAAGCTCCAGTAAGCTCCAGTAATTCTATTTCATCCATAAGTGCTGATTTTAACCCATTTTAGTGAAATTTTGGCACTTTCGCGAATGGTCGTCGTCGTCGCGCCGACCTTTATAGCTGTCTCCCCCCGGGAAAATCACCCTCAGTGCCCGATATTAATATGTGGAAAAGCTCCAGTATTTGTATTTCATGGTTTAAAAACCATCACTACGCTTTTGGAAACACTTTTCTGCACATTTTAACCATTTTCCGTAAGAGAGTCATAGTTACTCCCGCCGTTTACCCGGCCTGGTTGATGGACCTTGCTCCTTTTCGCCGTCTGGCGGACAAACTTCGGTACTGCATTCGGGTCAGGTGCGGTCCTGAAAAGGGCACCTTTTTCCTGGGTAAAATTTAAACTTTTTCATCGGTCTTTTTCGACATTTCTTGCTGGCTTTTCAAGCACTTTCACTGGGTTGATTTTTTTTTTTTTAACATTTTGGCCTTTTTTTATTTTTAACAAGTTTACCCACGTTTTACAAAACTTTGTGCGGGCTTTAGATGCACTATTCCTGGGTTGATTTTAAACATGTTGCCCTTTATTTTTAACAAGTTTACCCACGTTTTACAAATCTTTTGCGGGCTTTAGATGCACTATTCCTGGGTTGATTTAAAACATTTTGCCCTTTTTTATTTTTAACAAGTTTACCCACGTTTTTCAAAACTTTGTGCGGGCTTTAGATGCACTATTCCTGGGTTGATTTTAAACATGTTGCCCTTTATTTTTAACAAGTTTACCCACGTTTTACAAATCTTTTGCGGGTTTTAGATGCACTATTCCTGGGTTGATTTAAAACATTTTGCCCTTTTTATTTTAACAAGTTTACCCACGTTTTTCAAAACTTTGTGCAAGCTTTAGATGCACTATTCCTGGGTTGATTTAAAACATTTTGCCCTTTTTATTTTAACAAGTTTACCCACGTTTTACAAATCTTTTGCGGGTTTTAGATGCACTATTCCTGGGTTGATTTAAAACATTTTGCCCTTTTTATTTTAACAAGTTTACCCACGTTTTACAAATCTTTTGCGGGTTTTAGATGCACTATTCCTGGGTTAATTTAAAACATTTTGCCCTTTTTATTTTAACAAGTTTACCCACGTTTTTCAAAACTTTGTGCGGGCTTTAGATGCACTATTCCTGGGTTGATTTTAAACATGTTGCCCTTTATTTTTAACAAGTTTACCCACGTTTTACAAATCTTTTGCGGGTTTTAGATGCACTATTCCTGGGTTGATTTAAAACATTTTGCCCCGGTTCGGGGGTCAATTTCACCCCGGAAAAGCTTCCCAAAAAACGGTCACTTGTATAACAAACGAGGATATAACTGATAAGTTACACTTTACCCTTTAGTTTGAGCTCAACTACCCGTGAAATGACTCTCTTGTGCTGGAACGGTATTTTGACGTAATACCTCCGTTTGTCCGCGAGACGGCAGAAATGAGTCCGGCCAACCGGGACTATTTTTTCAAAGTAATCAAGCGGGTACTAGGAGTTTCCCTCTCCGAGAAAAGCCACTCTCCATCGGGCAAGTTTCTAGTCGTAATACCAAAGTTCTACAAAAGTGGGTAAAAACTGTCACAATGCCCAGATAAGTGTTCCAAAAGCCGGGGAAAGATATTTAGAGTCATCGGGGGGTACAGTTGGGAAAAAAGTTGAACGTGGCTAAAAACGGTCTTCGTGCCCAGAATGGTGTTCCAAATGCTGGGTAATTGCATGGGGTGTCATCTGTGAAAAAGTTGGAAAAATGTTAAAAATGGTCGAAAATGGTTAAAATGTGCACAAAACTGTTCAAAATGATGTTTAAATTTACCAGGAGTCATTTGTTAAAAAGTTGAAAAAATGTCAAAAATGGTCGAAAATGCTTAAAATGTGCACAAAACTGTTCAAAATGATTTTTAAAACTACCAGGAGTCATTTGTTAAAAAGTTGGAAAAATGTCAAAAATGGTCGAAAATGGTTAAAATGTGCATAAAACTGTTAGAAATGAAGTTTAAAACTACCAGAAGTCATTTTTTAAAAAGTTGGAAAAATGTCAAAAATGGTCGAAAATTGTTAAAATGTGCATAAAACTGTTAGAAATGAAGTTTAAAAGTACCACGAGTCATTTTTTAAAAAGTTGGAAAAATGTCAAAAATGGTCGAAAATGTTTAAAATGCCCCCAAAACAGGTCCAAATCATGGGGGAAATTTCCAGGAATCATCGGTGGAAAAACCTGGAAGTCTGTCCAAAGGGGTTGAACATGGTTAAAATGCCCAGAGAAAGTGTCCAAATCTCGGATAAAAATTCCAGCAATCATCGGTGGAAAAACCACCGGAACCACCCCTCCCAACTGTCTTCTGTTTTGCTGAAAAAAATGACAAAGTCTTTATTTGAATGAAAAAAGGATTACCCATTTACTGAACTACTAGTGTAGTGATTAGTCAAACGAGAGCGGGATTCGAACCCCATCTCCCACATGGCAGTCACATCCACTAATTTGAGGTCTGTCTGACCCATTGTCTTTGCCACTGGACCACAGTGACTTCTGAAATGAGATGATTGGAAGTTATATTTATCATTTTCATCACCTCAATAAACAATTTGAGATTTGCAAAGAGTGGACTTGAACTCACTCCAGATTTGAACTTGTGTCCAACTTCAATTTCAACCCATTGTTCTTGCCACTGGACCACAGTGTCTTCTGAAATGATGTGATTGGAAGTTATACAGACGCTCCCCTACTTACGAACATTCAACTTACGAACAACGGTACATACGAACATGTCTGCAAATTGCGTTTAAGTCCAAAAATGTTCGCAAGTCCAATTTTGTATTTCGCGTCTTTTTCGGAGTAGTACTCCTTTCCGCCGCTAATACCGACGCCTGGCGCTGTGAGAGCTCAGCTCACCCAGCATCTACCTTCTTCGTTGCAATGCGGAAGTGCGTGAATGTATCTCCAGTGTGCAAAGAACCTTTTTCATTTGTATCATTAAATATCTCATGCATCCAATATTGAATATGGTTGGTAAAAAGCTAAAGGCTTCTATTGAGGGAGTTGCAAGGAAGAGGCAAGCCATTTCATTTGAAACGAGTGGCAATAATAACGAAGCTTGATGCGCGTCAGAAAGTGGTGAGCGTTGCACATTCAGTACCATTTCTAAACAGAAAGATCGAGCAGCAGGACCCAAATATTGAACGTTGCACAAAGTTTGCAAATCAATTGAATGATGCCATACAGTGCTACTGCATCATTTATGATGAAAAAAAGAAGAAAACTGTGCAATCGTCATTAGGTCGCTTCTTTTGGCCAGTTTCTAATACATATATCTATCTCTCTCTCTACAGTACTGTACATATTCTCTCCATTTTATTAATTTTTTTTTTTTTCAGTACAAACCAATGCGTGTTACTTATACAAGCCTTAAACATACAAATGCACTTATATAAACCTTCAATATACTTATATAGGCCTTAAACATAAATTATAATACAAAATATAGCACTAAATCAACTTACAAACAAATTCAACTTATGAACAATCGCTCGGAACCAATTGCGTTCGTAAGTTGAGGAGTGTCTGTATTTATCCTTTTAATTACCTCAATAAACAATTTGAGAATTGCAAAGAGTGGAATCAAACTCACTTCTGATTTGAACTTGAGTCCACCTGAAGTTCTGACCCATTGTCTTTGCCACTGCACCACTGTAAAGTTGGAAGTTGTATTTATCCTTTTCATTACTGTAATAACTTTGCAGTTTATATAACTGTTAATATATCCATAACAGCAATAGACGGCGGAGCCAGGGTAAAACACGTGTAGCTCTTTATTGCCACTGTCCAACAACAACCACACACACACACAAACAAACCGGACACACAACACTACTACGTCCGGGTTACGCTGTGCTACCCCACGGCTCCAGGTGGCGTGGTTAAACACACTTCCATAACCCGAGGCAACTATCATTATCAATATATTACACTCCTCCCCCTTTAACTATGAAGTTCCTATTTAGACTTAGCACTCAAGTCCAACAATTATCTTTGCCTCATTAACTTTTTATAATTTTACTTCTCAACTTGTAACTAAATTATTACTGCTAACACAACCATTAGACTCAATATTCCAGTCTTTGACATTTCAATCTCAGGAACTCTTTTCACATTTTTGTATGAACAGGAACTCTTTTATTTTAGGAACGACGTTCCTCACAACTGACCGATCACAAATTCAGTTGCTTCGGAGGTGCTCTATCTCTCACTGGGTACCTGCGCCCACACACCTCTGGGGAACTGACTGCTCGGTTGTCAGGTGTAACTGTCTTGTCACAGGCCACTGAGCCTGGCGAAGATGTTACACGTGTCTCTTCAGGTGAGTACGGGCTACCACCTACTGCTCCAGGTGTGCCTTTCCCCCCCACATCTGCGTGAACCACCACAGGGTACTTGTTTGTGATGTCCAGCTGCTCATCCGGAAGCTCCAATGTCTCTGGTCTGGACGGTTGGTTGTACAGCAGATGATCAATGTGGATCGAGCGTCGGCTCACACCATTCCACACCAGGTAGGTGACTGGTCCGAGTCTCTTTTCCACTGTTCCTTTTGTCCACCTCTCCTTCCCTCCACGGAAATTCCGGATCAGAACTGAGTCACCCTCAGACAGATGTCTCAGCTTGGAGGTGGTTCTATCATGATAGTGTTTCTGCTTCTCTTGTTTTGCTTCCACCACTCGAGCGAGATCTGGTTTCAGTAAACTGAACCTGGTCCTGATTTGACGTTTTAAAAACAGTTCCGCTGGTGCACATCCTGTAACAGTGTGCGGTGTACTCCTGTATGCTATCAGGAAGTTAGCTAGCCTGTGCTGCATAGTTATTGTGACCTTTTGTTTCTTCTCCTCGAGTACTTGTTTCAGCAGTGATGCTTTCACTGTCTGAACTGCTCGCTCTGCCGCTCCATTGGAAGCGGGATGGTAAGCTGGTACCAAAGTTTGTTTTATTCCGTTGCTCAGCAGGAATGTCTTGTACTCCTGCGAAGTGAATTGAGGTCCGTTGTCAGAAACAATCTCCTCAGGAAGCCCGTAGGAAGCAAAAATATTCCGCAACGCCTCAATCATTTTGGTTGCTGTGGTTGTTGCCATGGCGATGACCTCCAGCCATTTTGAATGACTGTCCACTAGTACTAAAAAGTGGTGTTGGTCTTTCTCTGCAAAGTCAATATGTATTCTCTGCCAAACTCTAGTCGGCCATTTCCAGACGTGTAGAGGTGCGGTTGCAGGTAGTTTCCTCACACTCTGACAGGCGTCACATTGTTGTACTGTATGTTCTATGTCACTGTCCAACTGCGGCCACCACAAATAGCTCCTGGCCAAGGCCTTCATCCTGCACCCTCCCGGGTGTCCTAGGTGAAGATCATGCAGTAGTCGCTCTCGGTGTGCTGGTGGAATGATAACTCGAATTCCCCACAATATGCAACCTTGTTCCACCGACAGTTCATTTTTCCTGAAAAAGTATGGTTTCAGTCTCTCGTCCTTGTTTTGACTTGGCCATCCAGACCGAGTCAGCTCCAGTACTTTGCATAGGACTGGGTCCCTGAGAGTCCTCTGTGCAATCTCTGTAGCTTGCACGGGAAGCTCATCTACTACTGAGAAATAGAAGATGCCGTTTTCCTCCGCTGTGTTATCCTTTTCCTTCCCCGGCAGTCTAGATAACGCATCTGCATTGGCATTTTCTGCTGACGTTCTGTACTCTATACTGTAGTCATAAGCCATCAGTCTCAGCGCCCAGCGCTGCATTCGCAGAGCAGCTAAAGTGGGAATTTCAGACTTGGGTCCCAAAATAGCAAGAAGGGGCTTGTGGTCAGTTATTAAACTGAACTTTCGGCCATATAAATATTTATGAAATTTAGTCACGCCAAAAATTATGGCCAAAGCCTCTTTCTCTATCTGACTATATTTGTTTTCTGCCTCTGTCAATGTACGCGATGCAAATGCGATCGGTTTCTCATCTCCATTTTCCATTATGTGAGATATGACAGCCCCGATTCCATAAGGGGATGCATCGGAAGCTAATCTCAGGGGTTTCTTGGTGTCATAGTGCACTACTACTGAGCTTTTTACTAACTGTTCTTTTGCATCTTTGAATGCTGCTGCACATTTAGTAGTCCATTGCCAATCAACTTCCTTCTTCAGTAGTTGATGTAGCGGCTGCAGCACCGTCGACAGGTCTTTCATGAACCGACCATAATAGTTTAATAGTCCTAGAAAAGACCGTAGCTCTGTGACGTTTGTAGGCTGGGGTGCATTAACGATGGCTGCCACTTTTGTCGCAGTGGGGTGCAGTCCCTCCTTATCTATCAGATGCCCCAGGTATTCTACTTTCTCCTTCATGAAATCACATTTTGCTCTTTTCACTCTTACCCCGTAGCTCTCCAGGCGGCTCAGTACCTCCTCCAGATTCCTCAGGTGTTCAGCTCTTGTCTTTCCTGTGACCAAAATGTCGTCTAAAAAACAGGTGACATGCTCCAAGCCTTGGAGTATCTGGTCCATCACATTCTGAAATATGGAAGGAGCACTGGACACTCCGTATGAAAGTCTATGATACACATACAGTCCTTTGTGAGTATTTATTGTCAAATACTTTTCTGAGTCTTTTCCTAACCCCAGCTGTTGGTAAGCCTGTGACAAGTCTAACTTGCTGAAAAGAATGCCTCCAGCTAGGGTGGCAAAAAGGTCTTCAACGTTTGGTAGTGGATAGGTCTCCTCTTCCACACTTTGATTTACTGTGACCTTATAGTCTCCACAGATACGAATTGACTTGTCTGCTTTGGGTACCACTACTATGGGCGCGGCCCACTGACTATGTTCTTTCTTTGAGATAATGCCAGCTTTCTCTAGGCGATTTAACTCAGTCTCAACTGCATTCTTTAATGCATATGGCACTGGTCTGGCCTTCCTGAAGATCGGTTTGGTATTTGGCTTTACTGTAATGTTGGCCTTAAAATTTCGAATAGTGCCCAACTCCTCAGCAAACACTGCTTTGTGTCTCTGCAACACTGTATCCACATCTGCGTCGTTACCGCCCCTTGCTGGTATAACTGAGAAGATGCGTGCCCAGTCCAGTTTGAAGTTTTGGAGCCAGTTACGGCCAAGTAGGGCTGGTCTGTCACCTTTTACGATCACTAATGCTAACTCCCCACCCTGGGTCCCATATTTTACCTTGGCCGTCACTTGTCCCATCAAAGGAATGTTCTCTCCGGAAAAAGTTGACAGCTGCACTTTACTTACTTCCAAAGGCAGATGAGAGAGATGCTTCTTATACACAATTTCCGAAACAAGTGTTACCGCCGCCCCTGTGTCCAGTTGCATCTCTAGAGGAGTTCCTTCTACTATGACCTGTACTGTCATTTCCTTCTTCCAATTCCAGACAGCATTTGTGGGATACACGGCATTCAAGCGATATGACTCCCACAGTTCATCATCCGCACTTCCTGTTGTCTCATTTTGATTTCCGTTTACATACTGTGTGTCCTTGCCAACTTTTCGTTTTACACATCCTTGCTATGTGTCCTCCTTTTGAACACTTGTAACATGTCTCTCCTTTATACCTGCATTCCTGAGGGGCGTGGTTGCTCAGTCCACATCTGTAACAGGGTTGGTGATTCTCTTTTCTCTGTGGTCTGAATTTTCCAATTGTGGTTTTACTTTTCCAATCGCTGGTGGCTGGTTGGTATTTCCACGCACTTTTGCTTGTCTTTTCCTGGTCAATCTTATTTAATGTGGCAGGTCCTTCCATTTTGCTAGCGAACTCCAACGTACTCTTTGATGCCATCTCCATGGACAACGACAGTTCACATGTTTTTTTAAATGTTAGATCTTGCTCCGCGAGTAATCTTCTCTGAATAGCTTCCACTCTCAATCCACAAACAAATCTGTCTCTCATTGCTTCGTCCAAATGGAGACCAAATTCGCAGTGGCTGGATAGCTGCTTCAACGCCACAATATAATCCGACACAGACTCGTTTTCTCTCTCTGATTCCTCTTTTGAAACTTGAATCGCTCCGCGATCACCAGCGGTTTCGGGTTGTAATGAGATGCTAATCTTCCACTTAGCACCTCATATGAGAGGCTACTAGGCTTCTCTGGTATGCAAAGGCCCTTCAACAGTCCGTAGGCCTCTGCACCTATTATAGACAGGAACACGTTGGTTTTTTTACCTTCCTCCACTTCGTTGATGATCATCCATTGCTCAAAACGTTCCAAATAAGATTCAAAATCTTCTTTAAGTGCCTCGTATTCGCCGAGATTTCCCAGGAATCTGGCCATGATGCAGCGCCGCCGTTAGCTTAGCACTCGTGCTAATGCTAGTCTGCAAAGTCACGTTACCTCCTTGTAACGCCTTAATCTCCTCGTCCGAAACTTTTAATCCCTACCGCTGGAAAGGGATCCCATACGCGTCGCCACTGTAATAACTTTGCAGTTTATATAACTGTTAATATATCCATAACAGCAATAGACGGCGGAGCCAGGGTAAAACACGTGTAGCTCTTTATCGCCACTGTCCAACGACAACCACACACACACAAACAAACAAACCGGACACACAACACTACTACGTCCGGGTTACGCTGTGCTACCCCACGGCTCCAGGTGGCGTGGTTAAACACACTTCCATAACCCGAGGCAACTATCATTATCAATATATTACAATTACCTCAATAAACAATTTGAGAATTGCAACGAATGGAATTGAACTCACTCCTGATTCCCACCTCATGTTCTGACCCAATGATTTTGCCAGTGGACCACAGCAACAACTAGAAGGTGAAGAATCAGAAGTCAGATTTATTCTCCGACTCTCTTAGCCTTACTTGCTGTCATTTTTTAAAGAAAAAAAGCCTTACTATACTATGTCGTTTTTTAAGAAAAGAAGCCTTACTATACAATATCGTTTTTTAAGAAAAAAAGGCTTCCTCTACTATGTCGTTTTTCAAGAAAAAAAGCCATGCTATACTATGTCGTTTTTTTAGGAAAAAAAGCCTTACTATACTATGTCGTTTTTTAAAGGAAAAAAGCCATACTATACTATGTCGTTTTTTAGGGGGAAAAGCCATGGACGAGTTATCAGGGTTTTCAGGGAAAAAGCCTTCCTCTACAATGTCGTTTTTCAAGAAAAAAAGCCATGCTATACTATGTCGTTTTTTTTAGGGGGAAAAAGCCATACTTTACTATGTCGTTTTTTTTAGGAAAAAAAGCCTTACTATACTATGTCGTTTTTTAAGAAAAAAAGCCTTACTATACATGGTCTTTTTTAAACAAAAAAGCCTTACTATACATGGTCATTTTTTAAGAAAAAAGCCTTACTTTACATGGTCTTTTTTGTAAATAAAAAGCCTTACTATACTATGTCGTTTTTAAAGACAAAAAAGCCTTACTATACTGTGTCGTTTTTAAAGAAAATAAGCCTTACTATACTATGTCGTCTTTAAAGAAAAAAGCCTATACTATGTTGTTTTTTAAGAAAAAAGCCTTACTATACTATGTCGTTTTTTACAAAAAAAAGCCATACTATACTATGTCGTTTTTTAGGGAAAAAGCCTTCCTCGACTATGTCGTTTTTCAAGAAAAAAAGCCATGCTATATTATGTCGTTTTTTAGGGGGGAAAAGCCATACTATACTATGTCGTTTTTTAAGAAAAAAAGCCTTACTATACTATGTCGTTTTTTAAGAAAAAAAGCCATACTATACTATGTCGTTTTTTAAAGGAAAAAAGCCATACTATACTATGTCGTTTTTTAGGAAAAAAAGCCTTACTATACTATGTCGTTTTTTAAAGGAAAAAAGCCATACTATACTATGTCGTTTTTTAGGGGGGAAAGCCATACTATACTATGTCGTTTTTTAGGGAAAAAGCCTTCCTCGACTATGTCGTTTTTCAAGAAAAAAAGCCATGCTATATTATGTCGTTTTTTAGGGGGGAAAAGCCATACTATACTATGTCGTTTTTAAGAAAAAAAGCCTTACTATACTATGTCGTTTTTTAAGAAAAAAAGCCATACTATACTATGTCGTTTTTTAAAGGAAAAAAGCCATACTATACTATGTCGTTTTTTAGGGGGAAAAGCCATACTATACTATGTCGTTTTTTTAGGGAAAAAGCCTTCCTCTACTATGTCGTTTTTCAAGAAAAAAGTCATGCTATACTATGTCGTTTTTTTAGGGGAAAAAAGCCATACTATACGATGTCGTTTTTTTAGGGAAAAAAGCCTTACTATACTATGTCGTCTTTAAAGAAAAAAGCCTATACTATGTTGTTTTTTAAGAAAAAAGCCTTACTATACTATGTCGTTTTTTACGAAAAAAAGCCTTACAATACTATGTCGTTTTTTTTTAAGAAAAAAGCCTTACAATACTATGTCATTTTTTAAGAAAAAAAGCCTTACTATACTATGTCGTCTTTTAAGAAAAACGCTTTACTGTACATGGTCGTTTTTTTTAAATAAAAAAGCCTTACTATACATGGTCATTTTTTAATAAAAACCCTTAATATACATGGTCATTTTTAAAGAAAAAAGCCTGACTATATATACATAGTATTTATTTTTTAAACAAATAAAAGCTTTACTTTACATAGACCACTTTAAGTCGTTTTTAAAGACAAAAAAGCCTTTATGTCGTTTTTAAAGACAAAAAAGCCTTTATGTCGTTTTTAAAGACAAAAAAGCCTTACTATACTGTGTTGTTTTTAAAGAAAATAAGCCTTACTATACTATGTCGTCTTTAAAGAAAAAAGCCTTACTATACTATGTCGTTTTTTAGGAAAAAAAGCCTTACTATACTATGTCGTTTTTTAAAGGAAAAAAGCCATACTATACTATGTCGGTTTTCAGGGAAAAAGCCTTCCTCTACTATGTCGTTTTTCAAGAAAAAAAGCCATGCTATACTATGTCGTTTTTTTTAGGGGGAAAAAGCCATACTTTACTATGTCGTTTTTTTAGGAAAAAAAGCCTTACTATACTATGTCGTTTTTTAAGAAAAAAAGCCTTACTATACATGGTCTTTTTTAAACAAAAAAGCCTTACTATACATGGTCATTTTTTAAGAAAAAAGCCTTACTTTACATGGTCTTTTTTGTAAATAAAAAGCCTTACTATACTATGTCGTTTTTAAAGAAAATAAGCCTTACTATACTATGTCGTCTTTAAAGAAAAAAGCCTTACTATACTATGTCGTTTTTTACGAAAAAAAGCCTTACAATACTATGTCGTTTTTTACGAAAAAAAAGCCTTACAATACTATTTGTTTTTTTTTTAAGAAAAGAAGCCTTACTATACAATATCGTTTTTTAAGAAAAAAAGGCTTCCTCTACTATGTCGTTTTTCAAGAAAAAAAGCCATGCTATACTATGTCGTTTTTTAGGAAAAAAAGCCTTACTATACTATGTCGTTTTTTAAAGGAAAAAAGCCATACTATACTATGTCGTTTTTTTAGGGGGAAAAGCCATACTATACTATGTCGGTTTTCAGGGAAAAAGCCTTCCTCTACTATGTCGTTTTTCAAGAAAAAAAGCCATGCTATACTATGTCATTTTTTTTAGGGGGAAAAAGCCATACTTTACTATGTCGTTTTTTTAGGAAAAAAAGTTTACTATACTATGTCGTTTTTTAAGAAAAAAAGCCTTACTATACATGGTCTTTTTTAAACAAAAAAGCCTTACTATACATGGTCATTTTTTAAGAAAAAAGCCTTACTTTACATGGTCTTTTTTGTAAATAAAAAGCCTTACTATACTATGTCGTTTTTAAAGAAAATAAGCCTTACTATACTATGTCGTCTTTAAAGAAAAAAGCCTATACTATGTTGTTTTTTAAGAAAAAAGCCTTACTATACTATGTCGTTTTTTACAAAAAAAGCCTTACAATACTATGTCGTTTTTTTTTAAAGAAAAAAGCCTTACTATACTATGTCGTTTTTTAGGAAAAAAAGCCTTACTATACTATGTCGTTTTTTAAAGGAAAAAAGCCATACTATACTATGTCGTTTTTTTAGGGGGAAAAGCCATACTATACTATGTCGGTTTTCAGGGAAAAAGCCTTCCTCTACTATGTCGTTTTTCAAGAAAAAAAGCCATGCTATACTATGTCGTTTTTTTTAGGGGGAAAAAGCCATACTTTACTATGTCGTTTTTTTTAGGAAAAAAAGCCTTACTATACTATGTCGTTTTTTAAGAAAAAAAGCCTTACTATACATGGTCTTTTTTAAACAAAAAAGCCTTACTATACATGGTCATTTTTTAAGAAAAAAGCCTTACTTTACATGGTCTTTTTTGTAAATAAAAAGCCTTACTATACTATGTCGTTTTTAAAGAAAATAAGCCTTACTATACTATGTCGTCTTTAAAGAAAAAAGCCTTACTATACTATGTCGTTTTTTACGAAAAAAAGCCTTACAATACTATGTCGTTTTTTACGAAAAAAAAGCCTTACAATACTATGTGTTTTTTTTTTTAAGAAAAGAAGCCTTACTATACAATATCGTTTTTTAAAGAAAAAAAGGCTTCCTCTACTATGTCGTTTTTCAAGAAAAAAAGCCATGCTATACTATGTCGTTTTTTAGGAAAAAAAGCCTTACTATACTATGTCGTTTTTTAAAGGAAAAAAGCCATACTATACTATGTCGTTTTTTTAGGGGGAAAAGCCATACTATACTATGTCGGTTTTCAGGGAAAAAGCCTTCCTCTACTATGTCGTTTTTCAAGAAAAAAAGCCATGCTATACTATGTCGTTTTTTTTAGGGGGAAAAAGCCATACTTTACTATGTCGTTTTTTTAGGAAAAAAAGCCTTACTATACTATGTCGTTTTTTAAGAAAAAAAGCCTTACTATACATGGTCTTTTTTAAACAAAAAAGCCTTACTATACATGGTCATTTTTTAAGAAAAAAGCCTTACTTTACATGGTCTTTTTTGTAAATAAAAAGCCTTACTATACTATGTCGTTTTTAAAGAAAATAAGCCTTACTATACTATGTCGTCTTTAAAGAAAAAAGCCTATACTATGTTGTTTTTTAAGAAAAAAGCCTTACTATACTATGTCGTTTTTTACAAAAAAAAGCCTTACAATACTATGTCGTTTTTTTTTAAAGAAAAAAGCCTTACAATACTATGTCATTTTTTAAGAAAAAAAGCCTTACTATACTATGTCGTCTTTTAAGAAAAACGCTTTACTGTACATGGTCGTTTTTTTTTTTAAATAAAAAAGCCTTACTATACATGGTCATTTTTTAATAAAAACCCTGAATATACATGGTCATTTTTAAAGAAAAAAGCCTGACTATATATACATAGTATTTATTTTTTAAACAAATAAAAGCTTTACTTTACATAGACCACTTTTTTTAAAAGAAAAAGCCTTACGATGTCCAGCCATTCAAGTCATTTTGCATGCCAGCTTTACGTTTGTACCAAATCTCGGGGTATTCTTTGCTCAGTTATGAAGCACGTCTAATAAGATGAATAAATATTTGACATTATCGTCGACAAGGTAAAAGAGTGTCGCCAAACTTTCGTCAAAACATATACAGACGCTCCCCTACTTACGAACGCAATTGGTTCCGAGCTGGTTCATAAGTTGAATTTGTTTGTAAGTTGATTCAGTGCTATATTTTGTATTATAATTTATGTTTAAGGCCGATATAAGTATATTGAAGGTTTATATAAGTGCATTTGTATGTTTAAGGCTTTTATAAGTAACACGCATTGGTTTGTACTGAAAAAAAAAAAAACATTTAATAAAATGGAGAGAATATGTACAGTACTGTATATAGAGAGAGAGAGAGAGATTTATTTATTAGAAAGTGGCCGAAAGAAGCGATCTAACGACAATTGCACCGTTTTCTTCTTTTTTTCATCATAAATGATGCGGTAGCACTGTATGGCATCATTCAATTGATTTGCAAACTTTGTGCAAGGTTCAATATTTGGGTCCTGCTGCTCCATCTTTCTGTTTAGAAATGGTACTGACGGTCGGTGGAACGATTCAAGTTGTATTCCCGTGCAACGCTCACCACTTTCTCACGCGCATCAAGCTTCGTAATTATTGCCACTGGTTTCAAATGAAATGGCTTGCATCTCCTTCACTAGAAGCCTTTCGCTTTTCACCAACCATATTGAATAATGGCTGCACGAGATATTTCATGATAAAAATGAAAAAGGTTCTTTGCGCACTGGAGATACGTCACGCACTTGCGCAACTTACGCACTGCAACGAACTGGGCAGAGGAAGGTGGATGCTGGGTGAGCCGAGCGCTCTCAGCGCCAGGCGTCGTCGGTATTAGCGGCGGAAAGAAGCACTACTCGGAAAAAGGCGCGCAATACAAAATCGAACTTGCGAACATTTTTCAACATAAACGCAATTTGCAGACATGTTCGTATGTACCGTTGTTCGTAAGTCGAATGTTCGTAAGTAGGGGAGCGTCTGTACTGTATCATTATTATTTATTTTTAATCATTACTCAAACATTTTGCAAATAAAATTAGAATTCTTCTTGGACATAAAATGTGTGTTGGCTTTCTGGGAGTGGTAAGCAATGTGTCTATTGATTGACCTTTTCTTTTTGCTTTAAGGATCTCCTTGTTACATTAGCCGATGACACGGATCGTTCTTTCCTGTTTGCCTGCCGTCTTTGCCAAGAGGACTTCCCGAGGTCTGTCTGGGAAGAATTGACCAGCATTGCATTCCATTCCATTCCATTCCATTCCATTCCATTCCATTCCATTCAGTGTGTCATTTTAAAACACCTTGATTTTATTTTTGTGTGCAGTTTGAAAGAGAGATATGGCTTTCATATGGAATTTGGGTCATTTCCTGAAGCGCTGATGAAGTGTTTTGGGAAATGTGGGAGCGAACAGAGTTCCAGCGAGTCCAGGTACCCTAGGTTCTCCTCCTTTTGTTTCATCTCCTAAGGAATGTGCACCCCAACAAGTCTTTTTCTCTTTTGTTTTGTTCCCCAGGTATGACTTGGTGCTCTCGTCCGACTCTCCCTCGCTGGACCGATCAGCCGAATTGAGCATAGTGGCGAGCGACGAGTTTGCCACCGTCACCAGATTGTCTTTGCCGCTCACACGGGCCCCGGTCGAGCAAGTCAAAGAAGAATACGTGGGCGACCTTGTGACTTTGCTCCAGGTGATGCGTGATTCAACTGTCTCATCCTCTTTTGGCTCATGCGGGCGGGGGGCAACAGCACCTGCATTGGACCACATGTTCATGAACACATTGCTCGGGACACCCTAGCTGGCTTGGAGTGAAACTGCAGCACATTTTCAAAATAAGGGCTGGCGTTTTTTACAAATAACGGCCCATTTTTAAAAACCATTTTTTTCTCGTACAAAAGTTGCTATACGGCGTACACCATTTAAAATGATTACAAAAGGTATAAAACACTGGGAAAAAGTATCACTTGACATGTATGATGTTGTCTTTATGTCACAGGCGCAAAAAGAAAGGCAGCAGGTTCAATTGGCGAAGACACGGCAGGATTTAGAACAGGTGGGTTTTTATGTCCACTGTCAAGATACCAAATCGGAATGAACCTTTAACATTGCCCAGAGAGGATGAGGATGAGATTTTGTTTCTAGTCCATGTCCTAATGTGCCATTAGATGCTTTCTGAGAAGACCGAAGAAAGAGTGGCGCTTCTGCGCTGGGAATCGAGAAGTCAAACCAGTTGGCTATCGCTAGTCTTAGACGTGCAGTTTTAGCACCTATCCCTAATTCCTTAACTCCGTCTGGTCCCGTCGAACAAACTCAGACAGTAGACCTTTTGTTCATTGTCATCGAGTTAACAACCATAGTTTTACTCCTACAGTGGTAATACTATATCCAAATGAAACAGCTACAACAAAATGAATGAGTCAAATGTCCTATTGGTCATTAGCGAGCCGTCCGTCATTGCGACGAGCTGCGGACTAAATTTGAGCACTCGGCTGTGGTAAGGCCCTGCTCGATGCCATCTTGTGGATTGCTGACAAACCATCTGTTGGGACCACGTCATAGGTGCAGACCCGCTTGGCAAAAAAAATACAACACCAGTCGGTGCTGGAGCATAAGGTGATCCAACAACACAAGCAGGCAATGGACACCGTGGACCAGCGTCTCAGACAGACGCTGAAATGCCTGGGATTATCATTACACGATCTGGGGAAGGTTAGTCGTGTTTTTAGTTGTCATTTGTCTGAATGTGGGAACCCTGCTTGATTGATGACCTACTATGTATGGACTGGAAAAATGACGCCATCTGACGTTCTCAGGCTCACAAGATGGTGACGATGTTCCAGCGCCAGTTTGCTACTCTGAACAACAGGCAGAAGACGGAACTCCGGTCATTGTTTGAGGAACAATAACCTAAAATCCAAACTGGCGCACACGGACGGAGGAGGAGGTATGTCGTCGAGCATTAGAATTCGAATCCACTGGCTTAGACCTTCATTTCAAATTCAAGTTGCCAAACCACTTCCGCTGGATCCAATTCATTTCAGAACCAGTGCTAGCTACTGATAGATCTGAAAATACAACTTCAGGAACAGGTTAAGAAAGAGCAAGATCAATTTAAAGGAAATAAGTTTATTACCGGACTGCAGAAATGGGGAGAGCTCAAATAGCGTGATCGCTCACAGTCTGTTGTCCTTGCAGCTTTCACTGAATGACCAGTGAGTGAGTCTTATATACAGGCAAAACTGACAGTTGTCAGCAGGACTTTGAACAGATACGTTTCAGTCATTTGCAGGGCAAAAAGTAATTGATCAGTGTCGGACAGTTGAGTGTTTGTGCTGACATGTCAACCCAATCACAAGACTAAGATTGATTATTCAGTCAGACTGTTGAGTTTTTATGCTGACATGTCAGCCATTCACAATTTGTATGAGAACGATGCTTTTATACTCACAAAAACTGATATAATCTTACAGCTACCTCTGTACTTTTTGTATACGACGACAATGCCCTTGTGGCAAATGAGATGAGAAATGATGAGCGCAAAAATAACCTCTTAACAATGTACGACATTTATAAAACATGACCCTATTTTCCAGGCTCATACTCCAGTGCGACTTATGTTTTTCTCTCTGACCACCAAAAGCCTGTGGTTTTTTTTTTAGGCTGTATTCTGGTTATCTGAAAAACTGTTAAGTTGACCCCGATGCCTAATTAACCTCTTGTTTGGATTTTGGGTTAGTTCTTGGTTTCTAATCCAATCAAATATTGCCCTCCCAAAAATGCGACTTAATACACCATTGCGATTTATACATTTTTCTTTTGTCTTCAGTGTGTTTTCTTTGGCCGGTCGGTGCGACTTATATTCAGGTGCCCTGGAAAAATACGGAAATGTTAGTTTAAGTGAATGCACTACTGTTGATTTATTGCAACCTATGTGCACAAAAATGACAGTGAGAGACCTCAAAGTGGTTATGCACAATCATTTGACGTGATGTTTGGCAGTACGACATAGCTATGTCAACTTCAAAAAACATTGCACTTTGGTTTGTGTGCAGGAGGAATGCGAGGAGCGGCCCCGTTTGTCCCTCCTGACGTGCCGTCAGAGAGAGCAGCTGCTGTGGTCAATCGGCGGATTGCCCCCTGTTTTGCCTGTGTATTTGTAGATCCCAGTAGTCAGTTAAAGATGTTGTTTGAAGCTAACTGCCTCGATTCCCCTCCTGCTTCCCGCACCTGGGTACTAACCCATTCCCGATGGCGCCACAACGACGCGGCGCCATTGTAACAGCGGGAATGCCAGCGCGGCGAGCGGGAGGAAACGTTGCTGAAGTGCAAGATTGCCTCTCTGAACACGGCTCTGCACCAAATGGAGCAGCAAACAAATCGAGCCAGGGAGGCCCAGAAGGTTAGCGGTTCCTTCCACCTGCGGCATTAGGGGAGGGACCGCTAAGTAGTCAACATAATAAGTTGTCAACAACATAAACAAGTACGACTCCCACAATGACCCCCCAGTACCCCTCAAAATTCATTCATCATTTCATAGTATCAGTCATTCCAAAAATTTGGCCTGTATATCATCAAATGTACGTTACGATATGGTTTCATTGGACAATGATGCAATGTTAGTCCATTTTCCACAATTTGATTCAAATCACGGGCCAGGCAGACCAAAAGTACATCTCCATTTGAACATTTATTTCGAATTTTACTACACTTCATTTCAAACAGAAAAACATGTGTTTCATTGTCCTCATTTTTTGACCCACTGTCTGTATACACATTTAACACAACCAGTGTCATTTCCCCTGTAAAAATATAATAAAAACAAAAAACAAACTATAAATACCATTTTGAAAAAATGAGGAACTTTGGTGCTGGATTTAGATGCTCTTGTGGAGCTCAAAATGAAGCTTTTTGTTTTTGAATCAGTTCGAGAATATTCTTCAATAAACTTTCTTCAGGTTTAGCGTTATCAAGGTAGTGTTTTAGTCGTGCCTTGTCTTTTGGATTCTTATTATTATCATTAATGTTGTAATAACAATAAAATCGGATTATTATCAATGCTTTTCTCAATTGTTGTCTTTTTTAATGGTACAAATAAATACATAGTATTATTGTGTATTACTTTTTCAATGTCATTTGACTAAATTGCAAGATCAATCATCCATTCTGGTTAGTCGTAGTGATACATTGTGAACTTGTTTGCAAACTGCAACCGCTAGGAGGAGACGAAGAAGAAGAAGAAGAAGAAGAAGAAGAAGAAGAAGAAGAAGAAGAAGAAGAAGAAGAAGAAGAAGAAGAAGAAGACGAAGAAGAAGAAGAAGAAGACGAAGAAGAAGTGGAGCGTATAAATTTCCCTGGCAATCTTCGCGATAAGTCACGCTATCTATCGCCATGGCTTTGAGACTGACTGAAGTTTTTGAAGTCACCGTTAAGTGTGAAGGCTCCAACGACAGGTAATCTGAGAAAAAGCCTACTTTTTGAGGTCCTTATTGTTGTTTTAGCAAAGATAGTCAAGTTTTGACCTGTCAATTTAGTCCCCGGGGCTATTTTAAAGTTAAGAATTCTGTGTCTAAGTAATGGCGGTGACTATTCCCCGCATACCTGTCAACTTATACGTTTTCCCCTTATTTTATACGTTTTTTGATCATTTCAAATTGTGTACGCCGTATAACAACTTTTGTACGGGATTTTTTTTAAGTACGTTTTTTGTAAAACGGATCTCGTTTGACGCATTTCGGCTCTAATCCGGATCGTCTCGGTCACTGGTAGCAGACGAAAACGCCATCGTCAACTGCTAATATTGTCATGCTTTAAGCATGATATGCGCACACGCATTCCCCTTTCACACGAAACAGGAAAGGATTAAATCATTTCCTGTTTCGTTATTTAAGCAGCTATGGGTCCGAATACATTCACGGTCGCGTCACGACAACGCGGCGCGACCATAACACTTGCACACGTGCACCCTATGTGAGTAAATATGTGCCGCGTTGCATTTGTACGGTTTTCTATTGCTTAATACGGGGGATTCCAATCATTAATACGGGGAGGAATTGGCCCAGGTTGACAGGTATGTACCCGGTAACCTTTCAATTTCTTGGACTATTTAACCGTTAAGAATTCTGTGTCTAGTTTAATTCTAGTCAAAGGTATTAGTAGACAACAAAATACTGACACATTTAACATTTGTGGCTGGTCAATTCGATGCCAATTTCAAAATACTACATGTCTGCAGAAGTTGCTTGTATCAACCCTGAAAACAGTCCTTTATACTTGCAGAAAAAAAAACCTCCGCATCACCGTGGGACTTCAGCCGAGCACAAGTGATCCTCAAAAACACGTGAGTACAGCATTTTTTTTTCAAATCTATCAAAAAATCCTGTGCTTTACTGTCTTCATGTTAAATAAAAGTGCCATGAGAAAAGTCTTCATTATTGAGAATGAGTGACATTGCAACCTCAATTTAAACCATCCATGTCTTGTGGCCAAATTTGTGTTACACATGGAAATAGCATGTACAGACGCTCCCCTACTTACAAACGAAGGAGTTAGGTTCCGAGCGGTTGTTCATAAGTTGAATTAGTTGGTAAGTTGATTCAGTGCTATATTTTGTATTATCATTTATCTTTAAGGCCGATATAAGTATATTGAAGGTAAATATAAGTGCATTTGTATGTTTAAGGCTTGTATAAGTAACACGCATTGGTTTGTACTGAAAAAAAAAACATTTAATAAAATGGAGAGAATATGTACAGTACTGTATAGAGAGAGAGAGAGAGAGAGATTTATGTATTAGAAACTGGCCGAAAGAAGCGATCTAACGACAATTGCACCGTTTTCTTCTTTTTTTCATCATAAATGATGCGGTAGCACTGAATGGCATCATTCAATTGATTTGCAAACTTTGTGCAACGTTCAATATTTGGGTCCTGCTGCTCCATCTTTCTGTTTATAAATGGTACTGACGGTCGGTGGAACGATTCAAGTTGTATTCCCGTGCAACGCTCACCACTTTCTCACGCGCATCAAGCTTCGTAATTATTGCCACTGGTTTCAAATGAAATGGCTTGCATCTCCTTCACTAGAAGCCTTTCGCTTTTCACCAACCATATTGAATAATGGCTGCACGAGATATTTCATGATAAAAATGAAAAAGGTTCTTTGCGCACTGGAGATACGTCACGCACTTGCGCAACTTACGCACTGCAACGAACTGGGCAGAGGAAGGTGGATGCTGGGTGAGCCGAGCGCTCTCAGCGCCAGGCGTCGTCGGTATTAGCGGCGGAAAGAAGCACTACTCGGAAAAAGGCGCGCAATACAAAATCGAACTTGCGAACATTTTTCAACATAAACGCAATTTGCAGACATGTTCGTATGTACCGTTGTTCGTAAGTCGAATGTTCGTAAGTAGGGGAGCGTCTGTACTGTATCATTATTATTTATTTTTAATCATTACTCAAACATTTTGCAAATAAAATTAGAATTCTTCTTGGACATAAAATGTGTGTTGGCTTTCTGGGAGTGGTAAGCAATGTGTCTATTGATTGACCTTTTCTTTTTGCTTTAAGGATCTCCTTGTTACATTAGCCGATGACACGGATCGTTCTTTCCTGTTTGCCTGCCGTCTTTGCCAAGAGGACTTCCCGAGGTCTGTCTGGGAAGAATTGACCAGCATTGCATTCCATTCCAATCCATTCAGTGTGTCATTTTAAAACACCTTGATTTGATTTTTGTGTGCAGTTTGAAAGAGAGGTATGGCCTTCTAGCTCAATTCGGCTCATTTCCTGAAGCGCTGATGAAGGCTTTTGGGAAATGTGGGAGCGCGCAGAGTTCCAGCGAGTCCAGGTACCCTAGGTTCTCCTCCTTTTGTTTCATCTCCTAAGGAATGTGCACCCCAACAAGTCTTTTTCTCTTTTGTTTTCTTCCACAGGTCTGACTTGGTGCTCTCGTCTGACTCTCCCTCGCTGGACGGCTCAGCCGAATTGAGCATAGTGGCGAGCAACGAGTTTTCCAGCGTCACCAGATTGTCTTTGCCGCTCACACGGGCCACGGTCGAGCAGGTCAATAAATACCTGAGGAACCGTGTGACTTTGCTCCAGGTGATGCGTGATTCAACTGTCTCATCCTCTTTTGGCTCATGCGGGCGGGGGGCAACAGCACCTGCATTGGACCACATGTTCATGAACACATTGCTCGGGACACCCTAGCTGGCTTGGAGTGAAACTGCAGCACATTTTCAAAATAAGGGCTGGCGTTTTTTACAAATAACGGCCCTTTTTTAAAAACATTTTTTTCTCGTACAAAAGTTGTTATACGGCGTACACCATTTAAAATGATTAGAAAAGGTATAAAACACTGGGAAAATGTATCACTTGACATGTATGATGTTGTCTTTATGTCACAGGCAGAAAAAAAAAGGCTGCAGGTTCAATTGGCGAAGACACAGGAGGATTTAGAACAGGTGGGTTTTTATGTCCACTGTCAAGATACCAAATTGGAATGAACCTTTAACATTGCCCAGAGAGGATGAGGATGAGATTTTGTTTCTAGTCCATGTCCTAATGTGCCATTAGAGGCTTTCTGAGAAGACCGAAGAGTTGGCGCGTCTGCGCTGGGAATCGAGAAGTCAAACCAGTTCGCTATCGCTAGTCTTAGACGTGCAGTTTTAGCACCTATCCCTAATTCCTTAACTCCGTCTGGTCCCGTCGAACAAACTCAGACAGTAGACCTTTTGTTCATTGTCATCGAGTTAACAACCATAGTTTTACTCCTACAGTGGTAATACTATATCCAAATGAAACAGCTCCAACAAAATGAATGAGTCAAATGTCCTATTGGTCATTAGCGAGCCGTCCGTCATTGCGACGAGCTGCGGACTAAATTTGAGCACTCGGCTGTGGTAAGGCCCTGCTCGATGCCATCTTGTGGATTGCTGACAAACCTTCTGTTGGGACCACGTCATAGGCGCAGAGCTGCTTGCAGCAGCAAACTCCGCACCGGTCGGAGGTGGAGCAGGCAATGGACACCGTGGACCAGCATCTCAGACAGGCGCTGCAATGCCTGGCATTACCATTTCCCGATCCCAACAAGGTTAGTCGTGTTTTTAGTTGTCATTTGTCTGAATGTGGGAACCCTGCTTGATTGATGACCTACTATGGACTGGAAAAGTGACGCCATCTGACCTTCTCAGGCTGCCGATATATTGAGGGAGTGTCAGCTCGAGATGGCTGCTCTGCAAGGCAGGCAGATGGCGGAACGCCTGAAGTTGGTTGAGGGACAACCATCTGACCAACAAGGCACAAAGAGGAGGCGACCATCACCAACGTAAAATCCGAACTGGCGCACACGGACCGAGGAGGAGGTATGTCGTCGAGCATTAGAATTCGAATCCACTGGCTTAGACCTTCATTTCAAATTCAAGTTGCCAAACCACTTCCGCCGGATCCAATTCATTTCATAACCAGTGCTAGCTACCTCTGTACTTTTTGTATACGACGACAATGCCCTTGTTTTATCGAGTCAAATACTCATGTGATTGGACACCGCTTGATTGGACGCCTGGCGCCCAAGTCAGTTCAGTTGAGTAGCGAGCGACTTACGACTTCATCTGAAGTCTTCCAACGGCCATGTTGGATGGGGCAACGTTCCCATTCATGAAATTGCATCAAAATCTGCTTCAGTCAAACTCAAACTCATTTCTCAACCGATGTTGGCGTGGGACGTCCAATTTGGAGTCAGATGCTTGCCCGTTTTGGATGATTTTAGTCTTTTTTTTTTTTTTTTTTCTCGCAGACGAATGGCATCTGATCTTCGGCGACCCCACCAAGTTCGGCTTGGGTCTCTTCTCGGTTTGCTTCGACGTGCTCTTTGTGGTTCAGCATTACTGCCTGTACCGCTCGCCTTACCAGGAGATCCGACAGTGCCGGTGAAGCCCCGCCCCCTGACCTCCTCGCATTTGAAGGCTCAAAAAAGACTTGATTTTTCTATTTCCTCCTGCACGTATGTAGCCACGCACATTCTGTAAATACACTGAAAAATGAATAAAAACGGTAATGGGCATGAACTTTTTTTGGGTGTGGATTCTGAAGAATTGCTCCCCTTTATGAAATAAATATGATTATGAGATAAATTGGCCATTCCTTGCCAAAAACATGTTTTTCCCCCTTCCCCGTTTTTCTTTCGAACACGAAAAATTTTTTCTCAAAGTGTCAACAACAAACCACCGTCGAGCCGTCAATCAAAACACGTCCACCTAATGCTGGCACTTCCGGTGCTCATCCGTTAGAGGGCGCTACAGGACCCGTTTGGCCTCTTCCTCCTCCTCCTCCACTGTGCCGATGATGATGATGATGATGATGATGATGATGATGATGATGATGAGAAGGAGGGGGCGGTGTCAAATGCTCTTCTTGCACTTAAAGCAGGACAAAGCCCGCTCGTCGTCAATCCCTCGACTGGTCGCTCACGTGGATCATCATGCTTGGTCTCGTCTGCGTCATTTTCTCAGGTGACTTTATTTTTTGTATTTTTTTGCCTTCTTGTTTCCATTTTTAAATGACACCGAATCAGGGCTTTTTCCTTCTTCCTTTTTATCCTTTCAAAAATGGACTTGACACAATTATTATTGGCAGAAGGATTCTTCTCAGAAAAAAAAACATTCTAAAGACTCATTTGACAGCCAGAGACGTCCAAGCCATCGGGCGTGGGCGGGCGGCGGGGAATAAATGACATGTTTATAAAACCGGCCACCCTACCCCGTTCGATATGAAGAAACATTTCTTGCCCCCTACCTAGTAAATGCCCTCCGGTCGGCCATCTTGGTAGGGGCGACGTTCCCATGCATTGTCATTCAAATCAAGTCATAACAAGCTTCTTTGATGCGGTTAGAGGGTGCTAGACTCCCGATCCAATTGACGTGGGAGGGCAAAAACAATGTTCGTTTGCTGCCGACCTCCCACTTCAAATGAATTTGGACGTCTACCAATGATAAACACACTGGTGGGAAGGTCCACCTTGGCCAGAGGGTGGAAAAAATGGATTTTTTAAATCTCATTGTCTACAAGAGGTCCAATCCATTTCAAATGGGAGGCATTGGTGGGCGCTGACAGACATTTCGCTGTGGTGTTTGCATGTTCTCCCCGGCCCTCTCTCTGTGGCTTTTCTCTGGGTATCCTGCAGATATTCAGCGCGGCTAGGCTAACTCGCTAACATCTGTCTGTGGCCAAGAGGACGAAGAGGGTGACGAGACCCGCCCGCCGTCTGCTCCGCCCTTCAGCCCCGCCCACCAACACCACGCTGTCGCTCCTACCGGCTCAGGAGGTCGTGGAGGACCGGCACGGCCATGGAGCATGTCAAGAACAATAACGGCGTGCTATGGACGTTTTTTTTATGGCAAAAAAGGGGAAACCTGTCTACGTTAGCAGAAGTAAGATTAATATTAATATCTATCGCCACTAATGGCAGGCACTGAAATGTGGTTTTTCCATTCCATTGAATTGAACGCTTTTATTGTCATGATACAAGTATAATGAAGTCCACAAAAAAACAACAACAAACGAATAAAAAAATCAATCAATTATATCAAATAATAATCAATAAATAAGTAGTCAACATAATAAGTAGTCAACATAATAAGTTGTCAACAACATAAACAAGTACGACTCCCACAATGACCCCCCAATACCCCTCAAAATGCATTCATCATTTCATAGTACCAGTCATTCCAAAATTTCGGCCTGTATATCATCAAATGTACGTTACGATATGGTTTCATTGGACAATGATGCAATGTTAGTCCATTTTCCACAATTTGATTCAAATCACGGGCCAGGCAGACCAAAAGTACATCTCCATTTGAACATTTATTTCGAATATGACTACACTTCATTTCAAACAGAAAAACATGTGTGTCATTGTCCTCATTTTTTGACCCATTCTGTCTGTATACACATTTAACACAACCAGTGTCATTTCCCCTGTAAAAATATAATAAAAACAAAAAACAAACTATAAATACCATTTTGAAAAAATGAGGAACTTTGGTGCTGGATTTAGATGCTCTTGTGGAGCTCAAAATGAAGGTTTTTGTTTTTGAATCAGTTTGAGAATATTTTTCAGGTTTAGCGTTATCAAGGTAGTGTTTTAGTCGTGCCTTGTCTTTGTTATCATTTGGATTCTTATTATCATTAATGTTGTAATAATAATAAAATCGGATTATTATCAATGTTTTTCTCAATTGTTGTCTTTTTTAATGGTACAAATACATAGTATTATATTATGTATTACTTTTTAAATGTCATTTGACTAAATTGCAAGATCAATCATCCATCCTGGTTAGTCGTAGTGATACATTGTGAAGAATGTTGCTTTATTAATAATAAAAATAAATAAATAAATGAAACATGACACATATCACATAACTTCACACAGTCGAGGACACTGTATGCGTTGCGCGGCACACTGCTAGAGAGATGCGCTGTAACAGCCATTGACACTCGCGTGGCTCATTTGAAACAGCCACGAAGTTGTTTGCAAACTGCCAACAAAACCGCTAGGAGAAGACGAAGAAGAAGTGGAAGCGTTTAAATTTCAACCGGCAATCCTCGCAACGAGTCACGCTATCTCCCGCCATGGATGTTAAGCATAATGAAGTTTATGAAGTCATCGTTAGCTCTCAAGGCTGCAACGAAAGGTAATTAAAAAAAAAAGCCTACTTGTTGAGGTCCTTATTGTTGTTTTAGCAAAGATAGTCAAGTTTTGACCTGTCAATTTAGGTAACCGTTCAGAGAGAAGGTCAGCCAGTTTTACACAGTCACTCAAGTTTCTTTGAGGCTCACAAGGGCCTCCGGCGAGCAAGTCAAGGAATACCTGGGGTACCGTGTGACTTTGCTCCAGGTGATGCGTGATTCAACCGTCTCATCCTCTTTTGGCTCATGCGGGCGGGGGGCAACAGCACCTGCATTGTACCACATGTTCATTAACATTGTTCTTTTTGGTTAAAAGGATCTCGTTGTGACATTAGTGGATGTGACGGATCATTCGTTCATGTTTTCCTGCTGTCTTTGCCAAGAGGACTTCCCGAGGTCTGGCTGGGAAGAATTGACCAGCATTGCATTCCATTCCATTCAGTGTGTGTCATTTTAAAAACACCTTGATTTGATTTTTGTGTGCAGTTTGAAAGCGAGGTATGGCCTTCAAGCTCAATTCGAGTCATTTCCTGAAGCCCTGATGGAGGTTTTTGGGAAATGTGGGAGCGAGCAGAGTTCCAGCGAGTCCAGGTACCCTAGGTTCTCCTCCTTTTGTTTCATCTCCTAAGGAATGTGCACCCCAACAAGTCTTTTTCTCTTTTGTTTTGTTCCCCAGGTATGACTTGGTGCTCTCGTCCGACTCTCCCTCGCTGGACAGCTCTGCCGAATTGAGCATGGTGGCGACCGACGAGTTGTCCGTCGTCACCAAATTGTCTTTGCCGCTCACACGGGCCCCGGTGGAGCAGGTCAATTCCTACTTGAGCAACAGTCTGTCTTTTCTGTCTGCAGAAGTTGCCTGAAAACAGTCCTTTATACTTACAGAACAAAATACCTCCGCATCACCATTGCAGTTCAGCCGAGCACGAGTGATCCTGGAAAACACAAGTTGTTCTGCACCACCAAATTGTCTTTGCCGCTCACACGGGCCCCGGTCGAGCAAGTCAACGAAGAATACGTGGGGGACCTCGTGACTTTGCTCCAGGTGATGCGTGATTCAACTGTCTCATCCTCTTTTGGCTCATGCGGGCGGGCGGGCAACAGCACCTGCATTGTACCACATTGTTATGATCGGGGGTCGCGTTCCTCCTCGGACGCTCCAGCGCGACCAATTTGCATGGGTTCTGACGTCACCACAGGAGGGGGAGGCGCAGCCGCTGCGGGGGAACCCGGAAGCAGGCGCCGAAGTCCAAGCATGGCGCCCACCTGCGAACCTGCGAGTCACCTCGCCGCTGCCCTCGTTGTCTCTCTAGTTGGCTGGCTGTCGATCCGGATGGCCAATTCCACGAGCGCGTCGAGGGACCCTGGTTCCTCTCGGATCGCCAGCTCCTCCCGCATCTCCACATTCAGCCGTCGTGGAGGGAGGGCGGAGTCATTAAAGGCACTCTCGGCGGCTAAGATGCGGAATTCGACCGAGTCTTTTGCCACGCTCCGGACGCCTTGTCTGAGAGCTCTTAAGCGCCCACCGGCGAAGATCTTTCGCATCTCTGCGGTCAATAAGTCGTAGGAGGTACAAATGCGGGAGCCCCGCTCCCATTCGGTGCTCGCCCAGGCTAGGGCCTCATCACGAAGGCAGCCGATCAGGTAAGCGATCTTGGCTCGGTCCGAGGTGTGGGTGAGGCTCGGTTGTTCAAACACCAACTGCCATTGAACCAGGAAGCGCCGGCATGCGCCGAGATCTCCACCGTAGGGGGGCCTTAGGTCCCTGTTGCGGCGATATCGGTGTTACCAGGGGAGCGGCTGGGGTTAGCTGTGCACTTGGTGAATGAGGCAAAGAATTGAGTAGTGCTCGTATGTCATCCAGGGGTCTCAGCCATGCTCGATACCTTAGAACAGAGGTACGCAATAGCTTGGGTATGCTGTTCCAAAGGGACTGCTCTGAAAGCGGTCACTCCAAACTTCCAAAAACTCCACAACGCCCATTTTGACAAGCTGGAGTCCATCGACGACTACCTGCAGAGGAAGAAGGGCAAGAAGACGGCACCTGCACCCGCCCAAGAGACCAAAGTGGCGAAGACCGCTCGCGTGTCCTTGTTCAGCCCGGCGCCCCACAGGAAGAAGAACGACGCCCAGTCCAAAAACAAGATGGCCGACAAAGGCAAAGATGTTGCCAAATTGGGTCGGAGGGGGCCTGGCCTGCGCCCGCGGGATCGTGCTGTTATGATCGGGGGTGGAAGAGCCCAAAGCAGGCGAGGGTGGGAGTCTGCTTCTCCAATCTTGATTAGAATGATCCAAGTGAAAGGCCAGGCACCAGAGGGGATGGCGTCGGGATGGCGTCGGGATGGCGTCGGGATGGCGTCGGGATGGCGTCGGCGTGTCGTTAGGCGTATCCGTGGTCGTGGAGGCCGAGCGTAGTCGGAATCCTGGGAGCAAAACAAGAGGTCTTAAATCAACGAAGGAAGGCGAGAAAATACAAGCAGGTACGTCCCTCACTGTGAGCAGATCAGACGATCCCGCAGTGTGGTCCTGTTCTTGGTGGCCTTAAATACTCCTCACTGGCTAATGACTCACACCTGGCAGCCCTCGAGTCATTAGAGGCAGGGGTGTCAAACATACGGCCCGCGGGCCGGAACCGGCCCCCAAGGAGGTTCGATCAGGCCCGCAGGATCATTTGAAAGTGGAAAAAAATGCATCAAAGACATGGAATTCATATTCTTAATTCCCTGCAATTCACGGATTATCCGCTAAGGGGCGCACTCTTTCCATCAGAGTAGAAGACAAGCTGCATCACTGAGACAGAAACTTTCTTCATTACACATTTCAAATCACTCTCCTTAGTTTGTAAGGTGCACGCAAAGATTACATTTTGATTTTATATGCGTATGTGTAAGTGGTTTAAAAATTCCTTTCATTAAAAGTCTCTTTTAATCTTAAAGTGCATGACTATATTTTTCAGTACCAATTCAAGTTTTGTGCCTTTGTACAATCAGTGGGATCCGTTGCAATGCCTATTTGTGAATGATAAAAGTCAATTGCACATTTATCTAAGGAAATATGAGGTGTTTCATGAAAGGATAGTTCATTCCATTTCAATATTTTCCTAATGTTCTTGTGCTTCTTTACACCAAAACAAAGGAAAGACATGATATTTGGGTTATTTATAGCAGAGCATGGTATCATTTTAATGGTCCGGCCCACTTGACATCTCCCTAGGCCGCCGTATGTGGCCCACCATGCCAAATGACTTTGACAGCCCTGCATTAGAGGCAGGACCTGTGGTTGGGTGGCGGGCGCAACCAGCCACCAATCTCGTCTGGGGCCTGACACACATGTTTATGAACACATTGCTCGGGACATCCTAGCTGGCTTGGAGTGAAACTGCAGCACATTTTCAAAATAAGGGCTGGCGGAAAAGTTAGACACGGAGCAAAAATGTTCCACTGTGAGAGTGAAAGATCCACACCACAACAGACCGACACACACAAAAAACACACAAATAAAACCACATTATTCACCTTGACTACTGTCTATGTACATTGCTTACTGACACTGTCTATATTTCTATAGTGAAAAGGGCAGTAGTGACTGACGCGCGGGTGCATGTCAGGCTCAAAGCCTGACACCATTAGCAATCGACGATCATGTTTTTGTCTGCTACCAGTGACCGACCGAGACTATCCGGATCAGAGCCAAACTTTCTTCAGGTTTAGCGTTATCAAGGTAGTGTTTTAGTCGTGCCTTGTCTTTCTTGTCATTTGGATTCTTATGATTATTATTATCATTAATGTTGTAATAACAATAAAATCGGATTATCATCAATGCTTTTCTCAATTGTTGTCTTTTTTATGGTACAAATAAATACATAGTATTATTGTGTATTACTTTTTCAATGTCATTTGACTAAATTGCAAGATCAATCATCCATTCTGGTTAGTCGTAGTGATACATTGTGAAGTTGTTTGCAAACTCCCAACAAAACCGCTAGGAGGAGACGAAGAAGAGAAACACGAAGAAGAAGAAGAAGAAGAAGAAGAAGAAGAAGAAGAAGAAGAAGAAGAAGAAGAACAAGAAGAAGAAGAAGAAGAAGAAGAAGAAGTGGAAGCGTATAAATTTCCCCGGCAATCTTCGCGATAAGTCACGCTATCTATCGCCATGGCTTTGAGACTGACTGAAGTTTTTGAAGTCACCGTTAAGTGTGAAGGCTCCAACGACAGGTAATCTGAGAAAAAGCCTACTTTTTGAGGTCCTTATTGTTGTTTTAGCAAAGATAGTCAAGTTTTGACCTGTCAATTTAGTCCCCGGGGCTATTTTAAAGTTAAGAATTCTGTGTCTAAGTAATGGCGGTGACTATTCCCCGCATACCTGTCAACTTATACGTTTTCCCCTTATTTTATACGTTTTTTGATCATTTCAAATTGTGTACGCCGTATAACAACTTTTGTACGGGATTTTTTTTAAGTACGTTTTTTGTAAAACGGATCTCGTTTGACGCATTTCGGCTCTAATCCGGATCGTCTCGGTCACTGGTAGCAGACGAAAACGCCATCGTCAACTGCTAATATTGTCATGCTTTAAGCATGATATGCGCACACGCATTCCCCTTTCACACGAAACAGGAAAGGATTAAATCATTTCCTGTTTCGTTATTTAAGCAGCTATGGGTCCGAATACATTCACGGTCGCGTCACGACAACGCGGCGCGACCATAACACTTGCACACGTGCACCCTATGTGAGTAAATATGTGCCGCGTTGCATTTGTACGGTTTTCTATTGCTTAATACGGGGGATTCCAATCATTAATACGGGGAGGAATTGGCCCAGGTTGACAGGTATGTACCCGGTAACCTTTCAATTTCTTGGACTATTTAACCGTTAAGAATTCTGTGTCTAGTTTAATTCTAGTCAAAGGTATTAGTAGACAACAAAATACTGACACATTTAACATTTGTGGCTGGTCAATTCGATGCCAATTTCAAAATACTACATGTCTGCAGAAGTTGCTTGTATCAACCCTGAAAACAGTCCTTTATACTTGCAGAAAAAAAAACCTCCGCATCACCGTGGGACTTCAGCCGAGCACAAGTGATCCTCAAAAACACGTGAGTACAGCATTTTTTTTTCAAATCTATCAAAAAATCCTGTGCTTTACTGTCTTCATGTTAAATAAAAGTGCCATGAGAAAAGTCTTCATTATTGAGAATGAGTGACATTGCAACCTCAATTTAAACCATCCATGTCTTGTGGCCAAATTTGTGTTACACATGGAAATAGCATGTACAGACGCTCCCCTACTTACGAACGAAGGAGTTAGGTTCCGAGCGGTTGTTCATAAGTTGAATTAGTTGGTAAGTTGATTCAGTGCTATATTTTGTATTATCATTTATCTTTAAGGCCGATATAAGTATATTGAAGGTAAATATAAGTGCATTTGTATGTTTAAGGCTTGTATAAGTAACACGCATTGGTTTGTACTGAAAAAAAAAACATTTAATAAAATGGAGAGAATATGTACAGTACTGTATAGAGAGAGAGAGAGAGAGAGAGAGAGAGAGAGAGAGAGATTTATGTATTAGAAACTGGCCGAAAGAAGCGATCTAACGACAATTGCACCGTTTTCTTCTTTTTTTCATCATAAATGATGCGGTAGCACTGTATGGCATCATTCAATTGATTTGCAAACTTTGTGCAACGTTCAATATTTGGGTCCTGCTGCTCCATCTTTCTGTTTATAAATGGTACTGACGGTCGGTGGAACGATTCAAGTTGTATTCCCGTGCAACGCTCACCACTTTCTCACGCGCATCAAGCTTCGTAATTATTGCCACTGGTTTCAAATGAAATGGCTTGCATCTCCTTCACTAGAAGCCTTTCGCTTTTCACCAACCATATTGAATAATGGCTGCACGAGATATTTCATGATAAAAATGAAAAAGGTTCTTTGCGCACTGGAGATACGTCACGCACTTGCGCAACTTACGCACTGCAACGAACTGGGCAGAGGAAGGTGGATGCTGGGTGAGCCGAGCGCTCTCAGCGCCAGGCGTCGTCGGTATTAGCGGCGGAAAGAAGCACTACTCGGAAAAAGGCGCGCAATACAAAATCGAAGTGACTCACATTTTTCGACATAAACGCAATTTGCAGACATGTTCGTATGTACCGTTGTTCGTAAGTCGAATGTTCGTAAGTAGGGGAGCGTCTGTACTGTATCATTATTATTTATTTTTCATCATTACTCAAACATTTTGCAAATAAAATTAGAATTCTTCTTGGACATAAAATGTGTGTTGGCTTTCTGGGAGTGGTAAGCAATGTGTCTATTGATTGACCTTTTCTTTTTGGTTTAAGGATCTCGTTGTGAAATTGGTGGATGTGCCGGATCATTCTTTCATGTTTTCCTGCCGTCTATGCCAAGAGGACTTGCTGAGGTCTGTCTGGGAAGAATTGACCAGCATTGCATTCCATTCCATTCAGTGTGTCATTTTAAAACACCTTGATTTTATTTTTGTGTGCAGTTTAAAAGTGAGGTATAACCTTCAAATGCAATTCGAGTCGTTTCCTGAAGCGCTGATGAAGTGTTTTGGGAAATGTGGGAGCGAACAGAGTTCCAGCGAGTTCAGGTACCCTAGGTTCTCCTCCTTTTGTTTCATCTCCTAAGGAATGTGCACCCCAACAAGTCTTTTTCTCTTTTGTTTTCTTCCGCAGGCATGACTTGCTGCTCTCCTCCGACTCTCCCTCGCTGGACGGCTCAGCCCAATTGAGCATAGTGGCGAGCGACGAGTTTTCCAGCGTCACCAGATTGTCTTTGACACTCACACGGGCCACGGTCGAGCAAGTCAATGAATACGTGGGTGACCTCGTGACTTTGCTCCAGGTGATGCGTGATTCAACTGTCTCATCCTCTTTTGGCTCATGCGGGCGGGGGGCAACAGCACCTGCATTGGACCACATGTTCATGAACACATTGCTCGGGACACCCTAGCTGGCTTGGAGTGAAACTGCAGCACATTTTCAAAATAAGGGCTGGCGTTTTTTACAAATAACGGCCCTTTTTTAAAAACCATTTTTTTCTCGCACAAAAGTTGTTATACGGCGTACACCATTTAAAATGATTACAAAAGGTATAAAACACTGGGAAAATGTATCACTTGACATGTATGATGTTGTCTTTATGTCACAGGCAGAAAAAGAAAGGCTGCAGGTTCAATTGGCGAAGACACAGGAGGATTTAGAACAGGTGGGTTTTTATGTCCACTGTCAAGATACCAAATTGGAATGAACCTTTAACATTGCCCAGAGAAGATGAGGATGAGATTTTGTTTCTAGTCCATGTCCTAATGTGCCATTAGATGCTTTCTGAGAAGACCGAAGAAAGAGTGGCGCTTCTGCGCTGGGAATCGAGAAGTCAAACCAGTTGGCTATCGCTAGTCTTAGACGTGCAGTTTTAGCACCTATCCCTAATTCCTTAACTCCGTCTGGTCCCGTCGAACAAACTCAGACAGTAGACCTTTTGTTCATTGTCATCGAGTTAACAACCATAGTTTTACTCCTACAGTGGTAATACTATATCCAAATGAAACAGCTACAACAAAATGAATGAGTCAAATGTCCTATTGGTCATTAGCGAGCCGTCCGTCATTGCGACGAGCTGCGGACTAAATTTGAGCACTCGGCTGTGGTAAGGCCCTGCTCGATGCCATCTTGTGGATTGCTGACAAACCATCTGTTGGGACCACGTCATAGGTGCAGACCCGCTTGGAGGAGCGAATCCGGCACCAGTCGGTGGTGCAGGGTACGGTGACTCGACATCATCACCAGCTAACGTCGACCGTGGGCATCCGCTTACAGCACGTGCTGGATTGCCTGCGGTCACCGAACGAAATGTCGAGGGTTAGTAGTGTTTTTAGTTGTCATTTGTCTGAATGTGGGAACCCTGCTTGATTGATGACCTACTATGGACTGGAAAAATGACGCCATCTGACGTTCTCAGGTTCGCAGGATGGTGTTGATGTTGAAGCGCAGGTTTACTGCTGTCCACTCCAGGCAGGAGATGGAGCTCCGGTCATTGTTTGAGGAACAATAACCTAAAATCCGAACTGGCGCACACGGACCGAGGAGGAGGTATGTCATCGAGCGTTAGAATTCGAATCCACTGGCTTAGACCTTCATTTCAAATTCAAGTTGCGAAACCACTTCACAGCTCTGCATCAAACCAATGGAGCCTGGAGTGGAGTGGAGTGGGGTGAGGTGGGGTGAGGTGGGGTGAGGTGGGGTGTTGTGTGGTGTTGTGTTGAAATAAACTACACATTTGTGAACCCTGGCTCTGCCGTCTATTGCTGTTAGGGTAATATTAACAGTTATATAAAGTGCAAAGTTATCACAAGCATGATATATAAACAAGAACGATAGTACAGACAGACGCTCCCCTACTTACGAACGCAATTGGTTCCGAGCGATTGTTCATAAGTTGAATTTGTTTGTAAGTTGATTCAGTGCTATATTTTGTATTATAATTTATGTTTAAGGCCTATAGAAGTATATTGAAGGTTTATATAAGTGCATTTGTATGTTTAAGGCTTGTATAAGTAACACCCATTGGTTTGTACTGAAAAAAACATTTAATAAAATGGAGAGAATATGTACAGTACGGTATATAGAGAGAGAGAGAGCGAGAGATTTATGTATTAGAAAGTGGCCGAAAGAAGCGATCTAACGACAATTGCACAGGTTTTTTCTTTTTTTTTTCATCATAAATGATGCGGTAGCACTGTATGGCATCATTCCATTGATTTGCAAACTTTGTGCAAGGTTCAATATTTGGGTCTTGCTGCTCCATCTTTCTGTTTATAAATGGTACTGACGGTCGAACGCTTCAATGCCCGTGAAACGCTCACCACTCTCACGCGCATCAAGCTTCGTTATTATTGCCACTCGTTTCAAATGAAATGGCTTGCCTCTTCCTTGCAACTCCCTCAATAGAAGCCTTTAGCTTTTCACCAGTCGGCCCATCTCCCCTCATATGAGACAAAAATTCAGGTTAAATGGACCAACCAGAACCACCCAAGACCAGTTCCAATGCAACCACTATTTTTAACGCAATTTACCCCAATTTGGACACTATTTATGGCTTAACATCCCCCCAGAACATCCCTGGAAGACTAATTTTACACAAAATGGTGAATTATACATCTACCCACAAATAAGACACCATTCCTGGGTAAATAGACCAGCCAGAACCACTCAGGACCAGTTCCAATACAAGCACTCGTTGTCATAAAAGTGCCCATATTAGGCACATTGTTTGTGGCATAACTTTACTTCACAACTACCCTGGAAGATTATTTTATACAGAATGGTCAATATACATCTCCCCTCATATGAGACAAAAATTCAGGGAAAATGGACCAACCAGAACCACCCAAGACCAGTTCCAATGCAACCACTATTTTTAACGAAAATTACCCCAATTTGGGCACTTATTCTTGCCTAACATCCACCCAGAACCTCCCTGGAAGATTATTTTACACAAAATGGTGAATTATACATCTACCCACAAATAGGACACCATTCCTGGGTAAATGGACCAACCAGAACCACTCAGGACCAGTTCCAATACAAGCACTCGTTGTCATAAAAGTGCCCATATTAGGCACATTGTTTGTGGCATAACTTTACTTCACAACTACCCTGGAAGATTATTTTATACAGAATGGTCAATATACATCTCCCCTCATATGAGACAAAAATTCAGGGAAAATGGACCAACCAGAACCACCCAAGACCAGTTCCAATGCAACCACTATTTTTAACGAAAATTACCCCAATTTGGGCACTTATTCTTGCCTAACATCCACCCAGAACCTCCCTGGAAGATTATTTTATACAGAATTGTCAATATACATCTCCCCTCATATGAGACAAAAATTCAGGTTAAATGGACCAACCAGAACCGCTCAGGACCAGTTCCAACACAAGCACTCGTTGTCATAAAAGTGCCCATATTAGGCACATTGTTTGTGGCATAACTTTACTTCACAACTACCCTGGAAGATTATTTTATACAGAATGGTCAATATACATCTACCCTCATATGAGACAAAAATTCAGGGAAAATGGACCAACCAGAACCACCCAAGACCAGTTCCAATGCAACCACTATTTTTAACGAAAATTACCCCAATTTGGGCACTTATTCTTGCCTAACATCCACCCAGAACCTCCCTGGAAGATTATTTTATACAGAATTGTCAATATACATCTCCCCTCATATGAGACAAAAATTCAGGTTAAATGGACCAACCAGAACCGCTCAGGACCAGTTCCAACACAAGCACTCGTTGTCATAAAAGTGCCCATATTAGGCACATTGTTTGTGGCATAACTTTACTTCACAACTACCCTGGAAGATTATTTTATACAGAATGGTCAATATACATCTACCCTCATATGAGACAAAAATTCAGGGAAAATGGACCAACCAGAACCACCCAAGACCAGTTCCAATGCAACCACTATTTTTAACGAAAATTACCCCAATTTGGGCACTTATTCTTGCCTAACATCCACCCAGAACCTCACTGGAAGACTAATTTTACACAAAATGGTGAATTATACATCTACCCACAAATAGGACACCATTCCTGGGTAAATGGACCAACCAGAACCACTCAGGACCAGTTCCAATACAAGCACTCGTTGTCATAAAAGTGCCCATATTAGGCACATTGTTTGTGGCATAACTTTACTTCACAACTACCCTGGAAGATTATTTTATACAGAATGGTCAATATACATCTACCCTCATATGAGACAAAAATTCAGGGAAAATGGACCAACCAGAACCACCCAAGACCAGTTCCAATGCAACCACTATTTTTAACGAAAATTACCCCAATTTGGGCACTTATTCTTGCCTAACATCCACCCAGAACCTCCCTGGAAGATTATTTTATACAGAATTGTCAATATACATCTCCCCTCATATGAGACAAAAATTCAGGTTAAATGGACCAACCAGAACCGCTCAGGACCAGTTCCAACACAAGCACTCGTTGTCATAAAAGTGCCCATATTAGGCACATTGTTTGTGGCATAACTTTACTTCACAACTACCCTGGAAGATTATTTTATACAGAATGGTCAATATACATCTACCCTCATATGAGACAAAAATTCAGGGAAAATGGACCAACCAGAACCACCCAAGACCAGTTCCAATGCAACCACTATTTTTAACGAAAATTACCCCAATTTGGGCACTTATTCTTGCCTAACATCCACCCAGAACCTCCCTGGAAGATTATTTTATACAGAATTGTCAATATACATCTCCCCTCATATGAGACAAAAATTCAGGTTAAATGGACCAACCAGAACCGCTCAGGACCAGTTCCAACACAAGCACTCGTTGTCATAAAAGTGCCCATATTAGGCACATTGTTTGTGGCATAACTTTACTTCACAACTACCCTGGAAGATTATTTTATACAGAATGGTCAATATACATCTACCCTCATATGAGACAAAAATTCAGGGAAAATGGACCAACCAGAACCACCCAAGACCAGTTCCAATGCAACCACTATTTTTAACGAAAATTACCCCAATTTGGGCACTTATTCTTGCCTAACATCCACCCAGAACCTCCCTGGAAGACTAATTTTACACAAAATGGTGAATTATACATCTACCCACAAATAGGACACCATTCCTGGGTAAATGGACCAACCAGAACCACTCAGGACCAGTTCCAATACAAGCACTCGTTGTCATAAAAGTGCCCATATTAGGCACATTGTTTGTGGCATAACTTTACTTCACAACTACCCTGGAAGATTATTTTATACAGAATGGTCAATATACATCTCCCCTCATATGAGACAAAAATTCAGGGAAAATGGACCAACCAGAACCACCCAAGACCAGTTCCAATGCAACCACTATTTTTAACGAAAATTACCCCAATTTGGACACTATTTCTTGCCTAACATCCCCCCAGAACCTCCCTGGAAGACTAATTTTATACAAAATGGTCAATAAACATCTACCCTCATATGAGACAAAAATTCAGGCTAAATGGACCAACCAGAACCGCTCAGGACAGGTTCCAACACAAGCACTCGTTGTCATAAAAGTGCCCAAATTAGGCACACTGTTTGTGGCATAACTTTACTTCACAACTACCCTGGAAGATTATTTTATACAGAATGGTCAATATACATCTCCCCTCATATGAGACTAAAATTCAGGGAAAATGGACAAACCAGAACCACCCAAGACCAGTTCCAATGCAACCACTATTTTTAACGAAAATTACCCCAATTCGGACACTATTTCTTGCCTAACATCCCCCCAGAACCTCCCTGGAAGACTAATTTTATACAAAATGGTCAATAAACATCTACCCTCATATGAGACACAATTTCAGGCTAAATGGACCAACCAGAACCGCTCAGGACCAGTTCCAACACAAGCACTCGTTGTCATAAAAGTGCCCAAATTAGGCACACTCTTTGTGGCATAACTTTACTTCACAACTACCCTGGAAGATTATTTTATACAGAATGGTCAATATACATCTCCCCTCATATGAGACAAAAATTCAGGTTAAATGGACCAACCAGAACCACCCAAGACCAGTTCCAATACAACCACTATTTTTAACGCAATTTACCCCAATTTGGACACTATTTATGGCTTAACATCCCCCCAGAACATCCCTGGAAGACTAATTTTACACAAAATGGTGAATTATACATCTACCCACAAATAGGACACCATTCCTGGGTAAATGGACCAACCAGAACCACTCAGGACCAGTTCCAATACAAGCACTCGTTGTCATAAAAGTGTCCATATTAGGCACATTGTTTGTGGCATAACTTTACTTCACAACTACCCTGGAAGATTATTTTATACAGAATGGTCAATATACATCTACCCTCATATGAGACAAAAATTCAGGGAAAATGGACCAACCAGAACCACCCAAGACCAGTTCCAATGCAACCACTATTTTTAACGAAAATTACCCCAATTTGGACACTATTTCTTGCCTAACATCCCCCCAGAACCTCCCTGGAAGACTAATTTTATACAAAATGGTCAATAAACATCTACCCTCATATGAGACAAAAATTCAGGCTAAATGGACCAACCAGAACCGCTCAGGACAGGTTCCAACACAAGCACTCGTTGTCATAAAAGTGCCCAAATTAGGCACACTGTTTGTGGCATAACTTTACTTCACAACTACCCTGGAAGATTATTTTATACAGAATGGTCAATATACATCTCCCCTCATATGAGACTAAAATTCAGGGAAAATGGACAAACCAGAACCACCCAAGACCAGTTCCAATGCAACCACTATTTTTAACGAAAATTACCCCAATTCGGACACTATTTCTTGCCTAACATCCCCCCAGAACCTCCCTGGAAGACTAATTTTATACAAAATGGTCAATAAACATCTACCCTCATATGAGACACAATTTCAGGCTAAATGGACCAACCAGAACCGCTCAGGACCAGTTCCAACACAAGCACTCGTTGTCATAAAAGTGCCCAAATTAGGCACACTCTTTGTGGCATAACTTTACTTCACAACTACCCTGGAAGATTATTTTATACAGAATGGTCAATATACATCTCCCCTCATATGAGACAAAAATTCAGGTTAAATGGACCAACCAGAACCACCCAAGACCAGTTCCAATGCAACCACTATTTTTAACGCAATTTACCCCAATTTGGACACTATTTATGGCTTAACATCCCCCCAGAACATCCCTGGAAGACTAATTTTACACAAAATGGTGAATTATACATCTACCCACAAATAAGACACCATTCCTGGGTAAATAGACCAGCCAGAACCACTCAGGACCAGTTCCAATACAAGCACTCGTTGTCATAAAAGTGCCCATATTAGGTACATTGATTGTGGCATAACTTTACTTCACAATTACCCTGGAAGATTATTTTATACAGAATGGTCAATATACATCTACCCTCATATGAGACAAAAATTCAGGTTAAATGGACCAACCAGAACCACCCAAGACCAGTTCCAATGCAACCACTAATTTTTCACGAAAATTACCCCAATTTGGACACTATTTCTTGCCTAACATCCCCCCAGAACATCCCTGGAAGACTAATTTTATACAAAATTGTCAATTATACATGCACCCACATTTTAGGCACTTTTTCCGGGGAAAATACCCCCCCAGAACCGAACTGGGCTACTTTTTATACAAACCAGTACGCACTGGGACGCTATGGAATCCGCAGAACTCTGCCACACTGTGGACAACCTGTGGTACTGCGACCGTTCAAGCTCCCGTAAGCCTATGCACTTTTAGCGTTTAAAATTACCTTTCTGGCTGAAAAGAAAAGCTTTTTACACACCCACTCTACTCTAATAAAGGTCCCCTTATTTTAGAAACTATTCCCGAGTGAAAATAAGCCCCCAGAAAGAAGTCGACATGCTTTTTATACATGCACGTTGGTCTATTACAGTCAACCAGCATTTGGGACACTCTTCCTGGGTAAACTTTTGCACCAGAACCTCCCTGGAGCATTTATTTTGATACCAAATCGTCAATAATACATGCACCCAGAATTTATGTGTTACACCCTGCATTTGATCTTGAGACACAGGGGGAAATAATCAGAACAGTGAGATGTTGTTGTTAGTTCAATCCAACTTTTACTGTAATGATTCAGCACACCTCCCGTGCCTCAAGCTACTTGCTAAGACATCAATAATCGAATACCGATCTTCTTTAACATGCCCCACACTTGCCATGTGGATCCAAGGATCACCAATCGAACACCGATACACACATTCAATCCAAACTCGTTGTGCATTCTCAACATTCAATCATTAATAAATCAAACACTTTAGTATGTCACACTAATAAATCAAACACTCTAGTATGTCACACTAATAGATCAAACACTCTAGTATGTCACATATGCACTTTTTCCGGTGAAAATAACCCACCAGAACCGAAATATCCTCCTTTTTTTATACAGACTTTGACGCACTGGGCCTCTATGTAACCCGAAAAACTCTGCCACACTGTGGACAAACTTTATTACTGCGACCGTTCAAAATCCCGTAAGCTTATGCACTTTTCCCGGTTAAAAACACCTTTTGGGCTGAAAAGAAACGCTTTTTACACACCCACTCTACTCTAATAAAGGTCCCCTTATTTTAGAAACTATTCCTGAGTGAAAATAAGCCCCCAGAACGAAGTCGACATGCTTTTTATACATGCACGTTGGTCTATTACAGTCAACCCGCATTTGGGACACTCTTCCTGGGTAAACTGGAGCGTTTATTTTGACACCAAATCGTGTATAATACATGCACCCAGAATTTATGCACTTTTTTCCGGGGAAAATAACCCCCCAGAACCGAAATATCCTGCTTTTTATACAGAATTTGACGCACTGGGCCGCCGCTATGGAACCCGCAGAACTCTGCCACACTGTGGACAAATTTTTTTACTGCAATTAGGGTCAAATTGCCGGGTCAAAAGTGTCATTTCTTCGGGTAAATCACCCTCCTGGGCCCGGTTTTAATGTTTAAAAAGGTCAAGTATTTGTATTAAATATATAATATTTGTATTTGATCGATGAGTGCTGATTTAAAACCAAATTTAATGCATTTTTGGCACTTTTGAGAATGGTCGTATGTCGTCGTATTTGGTCGCGCCGACGTTTATGGCTGTCTTTTACCCAGGAAAATAACTCCCAGTGCCCGGTAGTCATGTCTGATAAGCTCCAGTAAGCTCCAGTATTTGTATTTCATCAATAAATGCTGATTTTACCCCATTTTAGTGCATATTTGGGACTTTTGCGAATGGTCGTCGTACTTGGTCGCGCAGACGTTTATGGCTGTCTTTCCCCCGTGAAAATCATCCCCAGTTTCTGGTAGTCATGTCTGATCAGCTCCAGTATTTGTATTTCATCAACAAGTGCTGATTTTAGTTCATTTTGGCACTTTTGAGAATGGTCGCACGTCGTCGTATTTGGTCGCGCCGACGTTTATAGCTGTCTTTCCCCCCGGAAAATCACCCCCAGTGCCCGGTAGTCATGTCTGATAAGCTCCAGTAAGCTCCAGTAATTCTATTTCATCCATAAGTGCTGATTTTAGTTCATTTTAGGCACTTTTGAGAATGGTCGTACGTCGTCGTATTTGGTCGCGCCGACGTTTATGGCTGTCTTTTCTCCCCAGGAAAATCACCCCCAGAGCCCGGTAGTCATGTCTGATAAGCTCCAGTAAGCTCCAGTAATTCTATTTCATCCATAAGTGCTGATTTTAGTTCATTTTAGGCACTTTTGAGAATGGTCGTATGTCGTCGTATTTGGTCGCGCCGACGTTTATGGCTGTCTTTTCTCCCCAGGAAAATCACCCCCAGAGCCCGGTAGTCATGTCTGATAAGCTCCAGTAAGCTCCAGTAATTCTATTTCATCCATAAGTGCTGATTTTAACCCATTTTAGTGAATTTTAGGCCCTTTGGCGAATGGTCGTCGCGCCGACTTTTATGGTTGTCTTTTCCCCAGGAAAATCACCCCCAGTGCCCGGTAGTCATGTCTGATAAGCTCCAGTATTTGTATTTCATGAACAAGTGCTGATTTTAGTTCATTTTTGGCACTTTTGAGAATGGTCGTATGTCGTCGTATTTGGTCGTTCCGACGTTTATGGCTGTCTTTTCCCCAGGAAAATCACCCCCAGTGCCCGGTAGTCATGTCTGATCAGCTCCAGTAAGCTCCAGTAATTGTATTTCACCCATAAGTGCTGATTTTAACCCATTTTAGTGAAATTTTGGCCCTTTGGCGAATGGTCGTCGTCGTCGCGCCGACCTTTATAGCTGTCTCCCCCCCCGGGAAAATCACCCCCAGTGCCCGATATTAATGTGTGAAAAGCTCCAGTATTTGTATTTCATCGTTTAAAAACGATCACTCCGCTTTTGGAACACCATTTTCCACACCTTAAGAGAGTCAGATCTACTCCTCCCGACCTTTATAGCTGTCTCCCCCACCGGAGAAAATCACCCCCAGAGCCCGGTAGTCATGTCTGAAAAGCCCCAGTAACTTCCAGTAATTGTAATTAATCATTAAATGCTGTTTTAAAAAAATATTACTCCGCTTTTGGAACACTTTTTCTGGGCATTACCTTGCTCCTTTTCGCCGTCTTGCGGACAAACTTCGGTACTGCAAACGGGCTCAAATTGCCGGGTCAAAAGTGTCATTTCTTCGGGGAAATAACCCTCCTGGGCCCGGTTTTAATGTTTAAAAAGGTGTAGTATTTTTTATTAAAGATATAATATTTGTATTTGATCGATGAGTGCTGATTTAAAACCCATTTTAGTTCATTTGGGGCACTTTTGAGAATGGTCGTATGTCGTCGTATTTGGTCGTTCCGACGTTTATGGCTGTCTTTCCCCCAGGAAAATCACCCCCAGAGCCCGGTAGTCATGTCTGATAAGGTCCAGTAAGCTCCAGTATTTGTATTTCATCAATAAATGCTGATTTTAACCCATTTTAGTGAATTTTTGGCCCTTTGGCGAATGGTCGTCGTCGCGCCGACGTTTATGGCTGTCTTTTCCCCAGGAAAATCACCCACATTGCCCGGTAGTCATGTCAGATAAGCTCCAGTAATTGTATTTCATCAACTAGTGCTGATTTTAGTTCATTTTGGGCACTTTTGAGAATGGTCGTATGTCGTCGTATTTGGTCGTTCCGACGTTTATGGCTGTCTTTTCCCCAGGAAAATCACCCCCAGAGCCCGCTAGTCATGTCTGATAAGCTCCAGTAACTCTATTTCATCCATAAGTGCTGATTTTATTTCATTTTAGGCACTTTTGAGAATGGTCGTATGTCGTCGTATTTGGTCGCGTGCCGACGTTTATGGCTGTCTTTCCCCCTGGAAAATCACCCCAAGAGCCTGGTAGTCATGTCTGATAAGCTCCAGTAAGCTCCAGTAATTCTATTTCATCCATAAGTGCTGATTTTAGTTCATTTTAGGCACTTTTGAGAATGGTCGTATGTCGTCGTATTTGGTCGCGCCGACGTTTATGGCTGTCTTTTCTCCCCAGGAAAATCACCCCCAGAGCCCGGTAGTCATGTCTGATAAGCTCCAGTAAGCTCCAGTAATTCTATTTCATCCATAAGTGCTGATTTTAACCCATTTTAGTGAATTTTAGGCCCTTTGGCGAATGGTCGTCGCGCCGACTTTTATGGTTGTCTTTTCCCCAGGAAAATCACCCCCAGTGCCCGGTAGTCATGTCTGATAAGCTCCAGTATTTGTATTTCATGAACAAGTGCTGATTTTAGTTCATTTTTGGCACTTTTGAGAATGGTCGTATGTCGTCGTATTTGGTCGTTCCGACGTTTATGGCTGTCTTTTCCCCAGGAAAATCACCCCCAGTGCCCGGTAGTCATGTCTGATCAGCTCCAGTAAGCTCCAGTAATTGTATTTCACCCATAAGTGCTGATTTTAACCCATTTTAGTGAAATTTTGGCCCTTTGGCGAATGGTCGTCGTCGTCGCGCCGACCTTTATAGCTGTCTCCCCCCCCGGGAAAATCACCCCCAGTGCCCGATATTAATGTGTGAAAAGCTCCAGTATTTGTATTTCATCGTTTAAAAACGATCACTCCGCTTTTGGAACACCATTTTCCACACCTTAAGAGAGTCAGATCTACTCCTCCCGACCTTTATAGCTGTCTCCCCCACCGGAGAAAATCACCCCCAGAGCCCGGTAGTCATGTCTGAAAAGCCCCAGTAACTTCCAGTAATTGTAATTAATCATTAAATGCTGTTTTAAAAAAATATTACTCCGCTTTTGGAACACTTTTTCTGGGCATTACCTTGCTCCTTTTCGCCGTCTTGCGGACAAACTTCGGTACTGCAAACGGGCTCAAATTGCCGGGTCAAAAGTGTCATTTCTTCGGGGAAATAACCCTCCTGGGCCCGGTTTTAATGTTTAAAAAGGTGTAGTATTTTTTATTAAAGATATAATATTTGTATTTGATCGATGAGTGCTGATTTAAAACCCATTTTAGTTCATTTGGGGCACTTTTGAGAATGGTCGTATGTCGTCGTATTTGGTCGTTCCGACGTTTATGGCTGTCTTTCCCCCAGGAAAATCACCCCCAGAGCCCGGTAGTCATGTCTGATAAGGTCCAGTAAGCTCCAGTATTTGTATTTCATCAATAAATGCTGATTTTAACCCATTTTAGTGAATTTTTGGCCCTTTGGCGAATGGTCGTCGTCGCGCCGACGTTTATGGCTGTCTTTTCCCCAGGAAAATCACCCACATTGCCCGGTAGTCATGTCAGATAAGCTCCAGTAATTGTATTTCATCAACTAGTGCTGATTTTAGTTCATTTTGGGCACTTTTGAGAATGGTCGTATGTCGTCGTATTTGGTCGTTCCGACGTTTATGGCTGTCTTTTCCCCAGGAAAATCACCCCCAGAGCCCGCTAGTCATGTCTGATAAGCTCCAGTAACTCTATTTCATCCATAAGTGCTGATTTTATTTCATTTTAGGCACTTTTGAGAATGGTCGTATGTCGTCGTATTTGGTCGCGTGCCGACGTTTATGGCTGTCTTTCCCCCTGGAAAATCACCCCAAGAGCCTGGTAGTCATGTCTGATAAGCTCCAGTAAGCTCCAGTAATTCTATTTCATCCATAAGTGCTGATTTTAGTTCATTTTAGGCACTTTTGAGAATGGTCGTATGTCGTCGTATTTGGTCGCGCCGACGTTTATGGCTGTCTTTTCTCCCCAGGAAAATCACCCCCAGAGCCCGGTAGTCATGTCTGATAAGCTCCAGTAAGCTCCAGTAATTCTATTTCATCCATAAGTGCTGATTTTAACCCATTTTAGTGAATTTTAGGCCCTTTGGCGAATGGTCGTCGCGCCGACTTTTATGGTTGTCTTTTCCCCAGGAAAATCACCCCCAGTGCCCGGTAGTCATGTCTGATAAGCTCCAGTATTTGTATTTCATGAACAAGTGCTGATTTTAGTTCATTTTTGGCACTTTTGAGAATGGTCGTATGTCGTCGTATTTGGTCGTTCCGACGTTTATGGCTGTCTTTTCCCCAGGAAAATCACCCCCAGTGCCCGGTAGTCATGTCTGATCAGCTCCAGTAAGCTCCAGTAATTGTATTTCACCCATAAGTGCTGATTTTAACCCATTTTAGTGAAATTTTGGCCCTTTGGCGAATGGTCGTCGTCGTCGCGCCGACCTTTATAGCTGTCTCCCCCCCCGGGAAAATCACCCCCAGTGCCCGATATTAATGTGTGAAAAGCTCCAGTATTTGTATTTCATCGTTTAAAAACGATCACTCCGCTTTTGGAACACCATTTTCCACACCTTAAGAGAGTCAGATCTACTCCTCCCGACCTTTATAGCTGTCTCCCCCACCGGAGAAAATCACCCCCAGAGCCCGGTAGTCATGTCTGAAAAGCCCCAGTAACTTCCAGTAATTGTAATTAATCATTAAATGCTGTTTTAAAAAAATATTACTCCGCTTTTGGAACACTTTTTCTGGGCATTACCTTGCTCCTTTTCGCCGTCTTGCGGACAAACTTCGGTACTGCAAACGGGCTCAAATTGCCGGGTCAAAAGTGTCATTTCTTCGGGGAAATAACCCTCCTGGGCCCGGTTTTAATGTTTAAAAAGGTGTAGTATTTTTTATTAAAGATATAATATTTGTATTTGATCGATGAGTGCTGATTTAAAACCCATTTTAGTTCATTTGGGGCACTTTTGAGAATGGTCGTATGTCGTCGTATTTGGTCGTTCCGACGTTTATGGCTGTCTTTCCCCCAGGAAAATCACCCCCAGAGCCCGGTAGTCATGTCTGATAAGGTCCAGTAAGCTCCAGTATTTGTATTTCATCAATAAATGCTGATTTTAACCCATTTTAGTGAATTTTTGGCCCTTTGGCGAATGGTCGTCGTCGCGCCGACGTTTATGGCTGTCTTTTCCCCAGGAAAATCACCCACATTGCCCGGTAGTCATGTCAGATAAGCTCCAGTAATTGTATTTCATCAACTAGTGCTGATTTTAGTTCATTTTGGGCACTTTTGAGAATGGTCGTATGTCGTCGTATTTGGTCGTTCCGGCGTTTATGGCTGTCTTTTCCCCAGGAAAATCACCCCCAGAGCCCGCTAGTCATGTCTGATAAGCTCCAGCAACTCTATTTCATCCATAAGTGCTGATTTTATTCTATTTTAGGCACTTTTGAGAATGGTCGTATGTCGTCGTATTTGGTCGCGTGCCGACGTTTATGGCTGTCTTTCCCCCTGGAAAATCACCCCAAGAGCCTGGTAGTCATGTCTGATAAGCTCCAGTAAGCTCCAGTAATTCTATTTCATCCATAAGTGCTGATTTTAACCCATTTTAGTGAAATTTTGGCACTTTCGCGAATGGTCGTCGTCGTCGCGCCGACCTTTATAGCTGTCTCCCCCCGGGAAAATCACCCTCAGTGCCCGATATTAATATGTGGAAAAGCTCCAGTATTTGTATTTCATGGTTTAAAAACCATCACTACGCTTTTGGAAACACTTTTCTGCACATTTTAACCATTTTCCGTAAGAGAGTCATAGTTACTCCCGCCGTTTACCCGGCCTGGTTGATGGACCTTGCTCCTTTTCGCCGTCTGGCGGACAAACTTCGGTACTGCATTCGGGTCAGGTGCGGTCCTGAAAAGGGCACCTTTTTCCTGGGTAAAATTTAAACTTTTTCATCGGTCTTTTTCGACATTTCTTGCTGGCTTTTCAAGCACTTTCACTGGGTTGATTTTTTTTTTTTTAACATTTTGGCCTTTTTTTATTTTTAACAAGTTTACCCACGTTTTACAAAACTTTGTGCGGGCTTTAGATGCACTATTCCTGGGTTGATTTTAAACATGTTGCCCTTTATTTTTAACAAGTTTACCCACGTTTTACAAATCTTTTGCGGGCTTTAGATGCACTATTCCTGGGTTGATTTAAAACATTTTGCCCTTTTTTATTTTTAACAAGTTTACCCACGTTTTTCAAAACTTTGTGCGGGCTTTAGATGCACTATTCCTGGGTTGATTTTAAACATGTTGCCCTTTATTTTTAACAAGTTTACCCACGTTTTACAAATCTTTTGCGGGTTTTAGATGCACTATTCCTGGGTTGATTTAAAACATTTTGCCCTTTTTATTTTAACAAGTTTACCCACGTTTTTCAAAACTTTGTGCAAGCTTTAGATGCACTATTCCTGGGTTGATTTAAAACATTTTGCCCTTTTTATTTTAACAAGTTTACCCACGTTTTACAAATCTTTTGCGGGTTTTAGATGCACTATTCCTGGGTTGATTTAAAACATTTTGCCCTTTTTATTTTAACAAGTTTACCCACGTTTTACAAATCTTTTGCGGGTTTTAGATGCACTATTCCTGGGTTAATTTAAAACATTTTGCCCTTTTTATTTTAACAAGTTTACCCACGTTTTTCAAAACTTTGTGCGGGCTTTAGATGCACTATTCCTGGGTTGATTTTAAACATGTTGCCCTTTATTTTTAACAAGTTTACCCACGTTTTACAAATCTTTTGCGGGTTTTAGATGCACTATTCCTGGGTTGATTTAAAACATTTTGCCCCGGTTCGGGGGTCAATTTCACCCCGGAAAAGCTTCCCAAAAAACGGTCACTTGTATAACAAACGAGGATATAACTGATAAGTTACACTTTACCCTTTAGTTTGAGCTCAACTACCCGTGAAATGACTCTCTTGTGCTGGAACGGTATTTTGACGTAATACCTCCGTTTGTCCGCGAGACGGCAGAAATGAGTCCGGCCAACCGGGACTATTTTTTCAAAGTAATCAAGCGGGTACTAGGAGTTTCCCTCTCCGAGAAAAGCCACTCTCCATCGGGCAAGTTTCTAGTCGTAATACCAAAGTTCTACAAAAGTGGGTAAAAACTGTCACAATGCCCAGATAAGTGTTCCAAAAGCCGGGGAAAGATATTTAGAGTCATCGGGGGGTACAGTTGGGAAAAAAGTTGAACGTGGCTAAAAACGGTCTTCGTGCCCAGAATGGTGTTCCAAATGCTGGGTAATTGCATGGGGTGTCATCTGTGAAAAAGTTGGAAAAATGTTAAAAATGGTCGAAAATGGTTAAAATGTGCACAAAACTGTTCAAAATGATGTTTAAATTTACCAGGAGTCATTTGTTAAAAAGTTGAAAAAATGTCAAAAATGGTCGAAAATGCTTAAAATGTGCACAAAACTGTTCAAAATGATTTTTAAAACTACCAGGAGTCATTTGTTAAAAAGTTGGAAAAATGTCAAAAATGGTCGAAAATGGTTAAAATGTGCATAAAACTGTTAGAAATGAAGTTTAAAACTACCAGAAGTCATTTTTTAAAAAGTTGGAAAAATGTCAAAAATGGTCGAAAATTGTTAAAATGTGCATAAAACTGTTAGAAATGAAGTTTAAAAGTACCACGAGTCATTTTTTAAAAAGTTGGAAAAATGTCAAAAATGGTCGAAAATGTTTAAAATGCCCCCAAAACAGGTCCAAATCATGGGGGAAATTTCCAGGAATCATCGGTGGAAAAACCTGGAAGTCTGTCCAAAGGGGTTGAACATGGTTAAAATGCCCAGAGAAAGTGTCCAAATCTCGGATAAAAATTCCAGCAATCATCGGTGGAAAAACCACCGGAACCACCCCTCCCAACTGTCTTCTGTTTTGCTGAAAAAAATGACAAAGTCTTTATTTGAATGAAAAAAGGATTACCCATTTACTGAACGACTAGTGTAGTGATTAGTCAAACGAGAGCGGGATTCGAACCCCATCTCCCACATGGCAGTCACATCCACTAATTTGAGGTCTGTCTGACCCATTGTCTTTGCCACTGGACCACAGTGACTTCTGAAATGAGATGATTGGAAGTTATATTTATCATTTTCATCACCTCAATAAACAATTTGAGATTTGCAAAGAGTGGACTTGAACTCACTCCAGATTTGAACTTGTGTCCAACTTCAATTTCAACCCATTGTTCTTGCCACTGGACCACAGTGTCTTCTGAAATGATGTGATTGGAAGTTATACAGACGCTCCCCTACTTACGAACATTCAACTTACGAACAACGGTACATACGAACATGTCTGCAAATTGCGTTTAAGTCCAAAAATGTTCGCAAGTCCAATTTTGTATTTCGCGTCTTTTTCGGAGTAGTACTCCTTTCCGCCGCTAATACCGACGCCTGGCGCTGTGAGAGCTCAGCTCACCCAGCATCTACCTTCTTCGTTGCAATGCGGAAGTGCGTGAATGTATCTCCAGTGTGCAAAGAACCTTTTTCATTTGTATCATTAAATATCTCATGCATCCAATATTGAATATGGTTGGTAAAAAGCTAAAGGCTTCTATTGAGGGAGTTGCAAGGAAGAGGCAAGCCATTTCATTTGAAACGAGTGGCAATAATAACGAAGCTTGATGCGCGTCAGAAAGTGGTGAGCGTTGCACATTCAGTACCATTTCTAAACAGAAAGATCGAGCAGCAGGACCCAAATATTGAACGTTGCACAAAGTTTGCAAATCAATTGAATGATGCCATACAGTGCTACTGCATCATTTATGATGAAAAAAAGAAGAAAACTGTGCAATCGTCATTAGGTCGCTTCTTTTGGCCAGTTTCTAATACATATATCTATCTCTCTCTCTACAGTACTGTACATATTCTCTCCATTTTATTAATTTTTTTTTTTTTTCAGTACAAACCAATGCGTGTTACTTATACAAGCCTTAAACATACAAATGCACTTATATAAACCTTCAATATACTTATATAGGCCTTAAACATAAATTATAATACAAAATATAGCACTAAATCAACTTACAAACAAATTCAACTTATGAACAATCGCTCGGAACCAATTGCGTTCGTAAGTTGAGGAGTGTCTGTATTTATCCTTTTAATTACCTCAATAAACAATTTGAGAATTGCAAAGAGTGGAATCAAACTCACTTCTGATTTGAACTTGAGTCCACCTGAAGTTCTGACCCATTGTCTTTGCCACTGCACCACTGTAAAGTTGGAAGTTGTATTTATCCTTTTCATTACTGTAATAACTTTGCAGTTTATATAACTGTTAATATATCCATAACAGCAATAGACGGCGGAGCCAGGGTAAAACACGTGTAGCTCTTTATTGCCACTGTCCAACAACAACCACACACACACACAAACAAACCGGACACACAACACTACTACGTCCGGGTTACGCTGTGCTACCCCACGGCTCCAGGTGGCGTGGTTAAACACACTTCCATAACCCGAGGCAACTATCATTATCAATATATTACACTCCTCCCCCTTTAACTATGAAGTTCCTATTTAGACTTAGCACTCAAGTCCAACAATTATCTTTGCCTCATTAACTTTTTATAATTTTACTTCTCAACTTGTAACTAAATTATTACTGCTAACACAACCATTAGACTCAATATTCCAGTCTTTGACATTTCAATCTCAGGAACTCTTTTCACATTTTTGTATGAACAGGAACTCTTTTATTTTAGGAACGACGTTCCTCACAACTGACCGATCACAAATTCAGTTGCTTCGGAGGTGCTCTATCTCTCACTGGGTACCTGCGCCCACACACCTCTGGGGAACTGACTGCTCGGTTGTCAGGTGTAACTGTCTTGTCACAGGCCACTGAGCCTGGCGAAGATGTTACACGTGTCTCTTCAGGTGAGTACGGGCTACCACCTACTGCTCCAGGTGTGCCTTTCCCCCCCACATCTGCGTGAACCACCACAGGGTACTTGTTTGTGATGTCCAGCTGCTCATCCGGAAGCTCCAATGTCTCTGGTCTGGACGGTTGGTTGTACAGCAGATGATCAATGTGGATCGAGCGTCGGCTCACACCATTCCACACCAGGTAGGTGACTGGTCCGAGTCTCTTTTCCACTGTTCCTTTTGTCCACCTCTCCTTCCCTCCACGGAAATTCCGGATCAGAACTGAGTCACCCTCAGACAGATGTCTCAGCTTGGAGGTGGTTCTATCATGATAGTGTTTCTGCTTCTCTTGTTTTGCTTCCACCACTCGAGCGAGATCTGGTTTCAGTAAACTGAACCTGGTCCTGATTTGACGTTTTAAAAACAGTTCCGCTGGTGCACATCCTGTAACAGTGTGCGGTGTACTCCTGTATGCTATCAGGAAGTTAGCTAGCCTGTGCTGCATAGTTATTGTGACCTTTTGTTTCTTCTCCTCGAGTACTTGTTTCAGCAGTGATGCTTTCACTGTCTGAACTGCTCGCTCTGCCGCTCCATTGGAAGCGGGATGGTAAGCTGGTACCAAAGTTTGTTTTATTCCGTTGCTCAGCAGGAATGTCTTGTACTCCTGCGAAGTGAATTGAGGTCCGTTGTCAGAAACAATCTCCTCAGGAAGCCCGTAGGAAGCAAAAATATTCCGCAACGCCTCAATCATTTTGGTTGCTGTGGTTGTTGCCATGGCGATGACCTCCAGCCATTTTGAATGACTGTCCACTAGTACTAAAAAGTGGTGTTGGTCTTTCTCTGCAAAGTCAATATGTATTCTCTGCCAAACTCTAGTCGGCCATTTCCAGACGTGTAGAGGTGCGGTTGCAGGTAGTTTCCTCACACTCTGACAGGCGTCACATTGTTGTACTGTATGTTCTATGTCACTGTCCAACTGCGGCCACCACAAATAGCTCCTGGCCAAGGCCTTCATCCTGCACCCTCCCGGGTGTCCTAGGTGAAGATCATGCAGTAGTCGCTCTCGGTGTGCTGGTGGAATGATAACTCGAATTCCCCACAATATGCAACCTTGTTCCACCGACAGTTCATTTTTCCTGAAAAAGTATGGTTTCAGTCTCTCGTCCTTGTTTTGACTTGGCCATCCAGACCGAGTCAGCTCCAGTACTTTGCATAGGACTGGGTCCCTGAGAGTCCTCTGTGCAATCTCTGTAGCTTGCACGGGAAGCTCATCTACTACTGAGAAATAGAAGATGCCGTTTTCCTCCGCTGTGTTATCCTTTTCCTTCCCCGGCAGTCTAGATAACGCATCTGCATTGGCATTTTCTGCTGACGTTCTGTACTCTATACTGTAGTCATAAGCCATCAGTCTCAGCGCCCAGCGCTGCATTCGCAGAGCAGCTAAAGTGGGAATTTCAGACTTGGGTCCCAAAATAGCAAGAAGGGGCTTGTGGTCAGTTATTAAACTGAACTTTCGGCCATATAAATATTTATGAAATTTAGTCACGCCAAAAATTATGGCCAAAGCCTCTTTCTCTATCTGACTATATTTGTTTTCTGCCTCTGTCAATGTACGCGATGCAAATGCGATCGGTTTCTCATCTCCATTTTCCATTATGTGAGATATGACAGCCCCGATTCCATAAGGGGATGCATCGGAAGCTAATCTCAGGGGTTTCTTGGTGTCATAGTGCACTACTACTGAGCTTTTTACTAACTGTTCTTTTGCATCTTTGAATGCTGCTGCACATTTAGTAGTCCATTGCCAATCAACTTCCTTCTTCAGTAGTTGATGTAGCGGCTGCAGCACCGTCGACAGGTCTTTCATGAACCGACCATAATAGTTTAATAGTCCTAGAAAAGACCGTAGCTCTGTGACGTTTGTAGGCTGGGGTGCATTAACGATGGCTGCCACTTTTGTCGCAGTGGGGTGCAGTCCCTCCTTATCTATCAGATGCCCCAGGTATTCTACTTTCTCCTTCATGAAATCACATTTTGCTCTTTTCACTCTTACCCCGTAGCTCTCCAGGCGGCTCAGTACCTCCTCCAGATTCCTCAGGTGTTCAGCTCTTGTCTTTCCTGTGACCAAAATGTCGTCTAAAAAACAGGTGACATGCTCCAAGCCTTGGAGTATCTGGTCCATCACATTCTGAAATATGGAAGGAGCACTGGACACTCCGTATGAAAGTCTATGATACACATACAGTCCTTTGTGAGTATTTATTGTCAAATACTTTTCTGAGTCTTTTCCTAACTCCAGCTGTTGGTAAGCCTGTGACAAGTCTAACTTGCTGAAAAGAATGCCTCCAGCTAGGGTGGCAAAAAGGTCTTCAACGTTTGGTAGTGGATAGGTCTCCTCTTCCACACTTTGATTTACTGTGACCTTATAGTCTCCACAGATACGAATTGACTTGTCTGCTTTGGGTACCACTACTATGGGCGCGGCCCACTGACTATGTTCTTTCTTTGAGATAATGCCAGCTTTCTCTAGGCGATTTAACTCAGTCTCAACTGCATTCTTTAATGCATATGGCACTGGTCTGGCCTTCCTGAAGATCGGTTTGGTATTTGGCTTTACTGTAATGTTGGCCTTAAAATTTCGAATAGTGCCCAACTCCTCAGCAAACACTGCTTTGTGTCTCTGCAACACTGTATCCACATCTGCGTCGTTACCGCCCCTTGCTGGTATAACTGAGAAGATGCGTGCCCAGTCCAGTTTGAAGTTTTGGAGCCAGTTACGGCCAAGTAGGGCTGGTCTGTCACCTTTTACGATCACTAATGCTAACTCCCCACCCTGGGTCCCATATTTTACCTTGGCCGTCACTTGTCCCATCAAAGGAATGTTCTCTCCGGAAAAAGTTGACAGCTGCACTTTACTTACTTCCAAAGGCAGATGAGAGAGATGCTTCTTATACACAATTTCCGAAACAAGTGTTACCGCCGCCCCTGTGTCCAGTTGCATCTCTAGAGGAGTTCCTTCTACTATGACCTGTACTGTCATTTCCTTCTTCCAATTCCAGACAGCATTTGTGGGATACACGGCATTCAAGCGATATGACTCCCACAGTTCATCATCCGCACTTCCTGTTGTCTCATTTTGATTTCCGTTTACATACTGTGTGTCCTTGCCAACTTTTCGTTTTACACATCCTTGCTATGTGTCCTCCTTTTGAACACTTGTAACATGTCTCTCCTTTATACCTGCATTCCTGAGGGGCGTGGTTGCTCAGTCCACATCTGTAACAGGGTTGGTGATTCTCTTTTCTCTGTGGTCTGAATTTTCCAATTGTGGTTTTACTTTTCCAATCGCTGGTGGCTGGTTGGTATTTCCACGCACTTTTGCTTGTCTTTTCCTGGTCAATCTTATTTAATGTGGCAGGTCCTTCCATTTTGCTAGCGAACTCCAACGTACTCTTTGATGCCATCTCCATGGACAACGACAGTTCACATGTTTTTTTAAATGTTAGATCTTGCTCCGCGAGTAATCTTCTCTGAATAGCTTCCACTCTCAATCCACAAACAAATCTGTCTCTCATTGCTTCGTCCAAATGGAGACCAAATTCGCAGTGGCTGGATAGCTGCTTCAACGCCACAATATAATCCGACACAGACTCGTTTTCTCTCTCTGATTCCTCTTTTGAAACTTGAATCGCTCCGCGATCACCAGCGGTTTCGGGTTGTAATGAGATGCTAATCTTCCACTTAGCACCTCATATGAGAGGCTACTAGGCTTCTCTGGTATGCAAAGGCCCTTCAACAGTCCGTAGGCCTCTGCACCTATTATAGACAGGAACACGTTGGTTTTTTTACCTTCCTCCACTTCGTTGATGATCATCCATTGCTCAAAACGTTCCAAATAAGATTCAAAATCTTCTTTAAGTGCCTCGTATTCGCCGAGATTTCCCAGGAATCTGGCCATGATGCAGCGCCGCCGTTAGCTTAGCACTCGTGCTAATGCTAGTCTGCAAAGTCACGTTACCTCCTTGTAACGCCTTAATCTCCTCGTCCGAAACTTTTAATCCCTACCGCTGGAAAGGGATCCCATACGCGTCGCCACTGTAATAACTTTGCAGTTTATATAACTGTTAATATATCCATAACAGCAATAGACGGCGGAGCCAGGGTAAAACACGTGTAGCTCTTTATCGCCACTGTCCAACGACAACCACACACACACAAACAAACAAACCGGACACACAACACTACTACGTCCGGGTTACGCTGTGCTACCCCACGGCTCCAGGTGGCGTGGTTAAACACACTTCCATAACCCGAGGCAACTATCATTATCAATATATTACAATTACCTCAATAAACAATTTGAGAATTGCAACGAATGGAATTGAACTCACTCCTGATTCCCACCTCATGTTCTGACCCAATGATTTTGCCAGTGGACCACAGCAACAACTAGAAGGTGAAGAATCAGAAGTCAGATTTATTCTCCGACTCTCTTAGCCTTACTTGCTGTCATTTTTTAAAGAAAAAAAGCCTTACTATACTATGTCGTTTTTTAAGAAAAGAAGCCTTACTATACAATATCGTTTTTTAAGAAAAAAAGGCTTCCTCTACTATGTCGTTTTTCAAGAAAAAAAGCCATGCTATACTATGTCGTTTTTTTAGGAAAAAAAGCCTTACTATACTATGTCGTTTTTTAAAGGAAAAAAGCCATACTATACTATGTCGTTTTTTAGGGGGAAAAGCCATGGACGAGTTATCAGGGTTTTCAGGGAAAAAGCCTTCCTCTACAATGTCGTTTTTCAAGAAAAAAAGCCATGCTATACTATGTCGTTTTTTTTAGGGGGAAAAAGCCATACTTTACTATGTCGTTTTTTTTAGGAAAAAAAGCCTTACTATACTATGTCGTTTTTTAAGAAAAAAAGCCTTACTATACATGGTCTTTTTTAAACAAAAAAGCCTTACTATACATGGTCATTTTTTAAGAAAAAAGCCTTACTTTACATGGTCTTTTTTGTAAATAAAAAGCCTTACTATACTATGTCGTTTTTAAAGACAAAAAAGCCTTACTATACTGTGTCGTTTTTAAAGAAAATAAGCCTTACTATACTATGTCGTCTTTAAAGAAAAAAGCCTATACTATGTTGTTTTTTAAGAAAAAAGCCTTACTATACTATGTCGTTTTTTACAAAAAAAAGCCATACTATACTATGTCGTTTTTTAGGGAAAAAGCCTTCCTCGACTATGTCGTTTTTCAAGAAAAAAAGCCATGCTATATTATGTCGTTTTTTAGGGGGGAAAAGCCATACTATACTATGTCGTTTTTTAAGAAAAAAAGCCTTACTATACTATGTCGTTTTTTAAGAAAAAAAGCCATACTATACTATGTCGTTTTTTAAAGGAAAAAAGCCATACTATACTATGTCGTTTTTTAGGAAAAAAAGCCTTACTATACTATGTCGTTTTTTAAAGGAAAAAAGCCATACTATACTATGTCGTTTTTTAGGGGGGAAAGCCATACTATACTATGTCGTTTTTTAGGGAAAAAGCCTTCCTCGACTATGTCGTTTTTCAAGAAAAAAAGCCATGCTATATTATGTCGTTTTTTAGGGGGGAAAAGCCATACTATACTATGTCGTTTTTAAGAAAAAAAGCCTTACTATACTATGTCGTTTTTTAAGAAAAAAAGCCATACTATACTATGTCGTTTTTTAAAGGAAAAAAGCCATACTATACTATGTCGTTTTTAGGGGGAAAAGCCATACTATACTATGTCGTTTTTTTAGGGAAAAAGCCTTCCTCTACTATGTCGTTTTTCAAGAAAAAAGTCATGCTATACTATGTCGTTTTTTTAGGGGAAAAAAGCCATACTATACGATGTCGTTTTTTTAGGGAAAAAAAGCCTTACTATACTATGTCGTCTTTAAAGAAAAAAGCCTATACTATGTTGTTTTTTAAGAAAAAAGCCTTACTATACTATGTCGTTTTTTACGAAAAAAAGCCTTACAATACTATGTCGTTTTTTTTTTAAGAAAAAAGCCTTACAATACTATGTCATTTTTTAAGAAAAAAAGCCTTACTATACTATGTCGTCTTTTAAGAAAAACGCTTTACTGTACATGGTCGTTTTTTTTAAATAAAAAAGCCTTACTATACATGGTCATTTTTTAATAAAAACCCTTAATATACATGGTCATTTTTAAAGAAAAAAGCCTGACTATATATACATAGTATTTATTTTTTAAACAAATAAAAGCTTTACTTTACATAGACCACTTTAAGTCGTTTTTAAAGACAAAAAAGCCTTTATGTCGTTTTTAAAGACAAAAAAGCCTTTATGTCGTTTTTAAAGACAAAAAAGCCTTACTATACTGTGTTGTTTTTAAAGAAAATAAGCCTTACTATACTATGTCGTCTTTAAAGAAAAAAGCCTTACTATACTATGTCGTTTTTTAGGAAAAAAAAGCCTTACTATACTATGTCGTTTTTTAAAGGAAAAAAGCCATACTATACTATGTCGGTTTTCAGGGAAAAAGCCTTCCTCTACTATGTCGTTTTTCAAGAAAAAAAGCCATGCTATACTATGTCGTTTTTTTTAGGGGGAAAAAGCCATACTTTACTATGTCGTTTTTTTAGGAAAAAAAGCCTTACTATACTATGTCGTTTTTTAAGAAAAAAAGCCTTACTATACATGGTCTTTTTTAAACAAAAAAGCCTTACTATACATGGTCATTTTTTAAGAAAAAAGCCTTACTTTACATGGTCTTTTTTGTAAATAAAAAGCCTTACTATACTATGTCGTTTTTAAAGAAAATAAGCCTTACTATACTATGTCGTCTTTAAAGAAAAAAGCCTATACTATGTTGTTTTTTAAGAAAAAAGCCTTACTATACTATGTCGTTTTTTACAAAAAAAAAGCCTTACAATACTATGTCGTTTTTTTTTAAAGAAAAAAGCCTTACAATACTATGTCATTTTTTAAGAAAAAAAGCCTTACTATACTATGTCGTCTTTTAAGAAAAACGCTTTACTGTACATGGTCGTTTTTTTTTTTTAATAAAAAAGCCTTACTATACATGGTCATTTTTTAATAAAAACCCTGAATATACATGGTCATTTTTAAAGAAAAAAGCCTGACTATATATACATAGTATTTATTTTTTAAACAAATAAAAGCTTTACTTTACATAGACCACTTTTTTTAAAAAGAAAAAGCCTTACGATGTCCAGCCATTCAAGTCATTTTGCATGCCAGCTTTACGTTTGTACCAAATCTCGGGGTATTCTTTGCTCAGTTATGAAGCACGTCTAATAAGATGAATAAATATTTGACATTATCGTCGACAAGGAAAAAGAGTGTCGCCAAACTTTCGTCAAAACATATACAGACGCTCCCCTACTTACGAACGCAATTGGTTCCGAGCTGGTTCATAAGTTGAATTTGTTTGTAAGTTGATTCAGTGCTATATTTTGTATTATAATTTATGTTTAAGGCCGATATAAGTATATTGAAGGTTTATATAAGTGCATTTGTATGTTTAAGGCTTTTATAAGTAACACGCATTGGTTTGTACTGAAAAAAAAAAAAACATTTAATAAAATGGAGAGAATATGTACAGTACTGTATATATAGAGAGAGAGAGAGATTTATGTATTAGAAAGTGGCCGAAAGAAGCGATCTAACGACAATTGCACCGTTTTCTTCTTTTTTTCATCATAAATGATGCGGTAGCACTGTATGGCATCATTCAATTGATTTGCAAACTTTGTGCAAGGTTCAATATTTGGGTCCTGCTGCTCCATCTTTCTGTTTAGAAATGGTACCGACGGTCGGTGGAACGATTCAAGTTGTATTCCCGTGCAACGCTCACCACTTTCTCACGCGCATCAAGCTTCGTAATTATTGCCACTGGTTTCAAATGAAATGGCTTGCCTCTTCCTTGCATCTCCTTCACTAGAAGCCTTTCGCTTTTCACCAACCATATTGAATAATGGCTGCACGAGATATTTCATGATAAAAATGAAAAAGGTTCTTTGCGCACTGGAGATACGTCACGCACTTGCGCAACTTGCGCACTGCAACGAACTGGGCAGAGGAAGGTGGATGCTGGGTGAGCCGAGCGCTCTCAGCGCCAGGCGTCGTCGGTATTAGCGGCGGAAAGAAGCACTACTCGGAAAAAGGCCCGCAATACAAAATCGAAGTGACTCACATTTTTCGACATAAACGCAATTTGCAGACATGTTCGTATGTACCGTTGTTCGTAAGTCGAATGTTCGTAAGTAGGGGAGCGTCTGTACTGTATCATTATTATTTAATTTTTAATCATTACTCAAACATTTTGCAAATAAAATTAGAATTCTTCTTGGACATAAAATGTGTGTTGGCTTTCTGGGAGTGGTAAGCAATGTGTCTATTGATTGACCTTTTCTTTTTGCTTTAAGGATCTCGTTGTGACCTTAGTGGATGTGACGGATCATTCGTTCATGTTTTCCTGCTGTCTTTGCCAAGAGGACTTCCCGAGGTCTGTCTGGGAAGAATTGACCAGCATTGCATTCCATTCCATTCCATTCCATTCCATTCCATTCCATTCCATTCCATTCCATTCCATTCCATTCCATTCAGTGTGTCATTTTAAAACACCTTGATTTTATTTTTGTGTGCAGTTTGAAAGAGAGATATGGCTTTCATATGGAATTTGGGTCATTTCCTGAAGCGCTGATGAAGTGTTTTGGGAAATGTGGGAGCGAACAGAGTTCCAGCGAGTCCAGGTACCCTAGGTTCTCCTCCTTTTGTTTCATCTCCTAAGGAATGTGCACCCCAACAAGTCTTTTTCTCTTTTGTTTTGTTCCCCAGGTATGACTTGGTGCTCTCGTCCGACTCTCCCTCGCTGGACCGCTCAGCCGAATTGAGCATAGTGGCGAGCGACGAGTTTGCCACCGTCACCAGATTGTCTTTGCCGCTCACACGGGCCCCGGTCGAGCAAGTCAAAGAAGAATACGTGGGCGACCTTGTGACTTTGCTCCAGGTGATGCGTGATTCAACTGTCTCATCCTCTTTTGGCTCATGCGGGCGGGGGGCAACAGCACCTGCATTGGACCACATGTTCATGAACACATTGCTCGGGACACCCTAGCTGGCTTGGAGTGAAACTGCAGCACATTTTCAAAATAAGGGCTGGCGTTTTTTACAAATAACGGCCCATTTTTAAAAACCATTTTTTTCTCGTACAAAAGTTGCTATACGGCGTACACCATTTAAAATGATTACAAAAGGTATAAAACACTGGGAAAAAGTATCACTTGACATGTATGATGTTGTCTTTATGTCACAGGCGCAAAAAGAAAGGCAGCAGGTTCAATTGGCGAAGACACGGCAGGATTTAGAACAGGTGGGTTTTTATGTCCACTGTCAAGATACCAAATCGGAATGAACCTTTAACATTGCCCAGAGAGGATGAGGATGAGATTTTGTTTCTAGTCCATGTCCTAATGTGCCATTAGATGCTTTCTGAGAAGACCGAAGAAAGAGTGGCGCTTCTGCGCTGGGAATCGAGAAGTCAAACCAGTTGGCTATCGCTAGTCTTAGACGTGCAGTTTTAGCACCTATCCCTAATTCCTTAACTCCGTCTGGTCCCGTCGAACAAACTCAGACAGTAGACCTTTTGTTCATTGTCATCGAGTTAACAACCATAGTTTTACTCCTACAGTGGTAATACTATATCCAAATGAAACAGCTACAACAAAATGAATGAGTCAAATGTCCTATTGGTCATTAGCGAGCCGTCCGTCATTGCGACGAGCTGCGGACTAAATTTGAGCACTCGGCTGTGGTAAGGCCCTGCTCGATGCCATCTTGTGGATTGCTGACAAACCATCTGTTGGGACCACGTCATAGGTGCAGACCCGCTTGGAGGAGCGAATCCGGCACCAGTCGGTGGTGCAGCGTACGGTGACTCGACATCATCACCAGCTAACGTCGACCGTGGGCATCCGCTTACAGCACGTGCTGGATTGCCTGCGGTCACCGAACGAAATGTCGAGGGTTAGTAGTGTTTTTAGTTGTCATTTGTCTGAATGTGGGAACCCTGCTTGATTGATGACCTACTATGGACTGGAAAAATGACGCCATCTGACGTTCTCAGGTTCGCAGGATGGTGTTGATGTTGAAGCGCAGGTTTACTGCTGTCCACTCCAGGCAGGAGATGGAGCTCCGGTCATTGTTTGAGGAACAATAACCTAAAATCCGAACTGGCGCACACGGACCGAGGAGGAGGTATGTCATCGAGCGTTAGAATTCGAATCCACTGGCTTAGACCTTCATTTCAAATTCAAGTTGCGAAACCACTTCACAGCTCTGCATCAAACCAATGGAGCCTGGAGTGGAGTGGAGTGGAGTGGGGTGAGGTGGGGTGAGGTGGGGTGAGGTGGGGTGAGGTGGGGTGTTGTGTGGTGTTGTGTTGAAATAAACTACACATTTGTGAACCCTGGCTCTGCCGTCTATTGCTGTTAGGGTAATATTAACAGTTATATAAAGTGCAAAGTTATCACAAGCATGATATATAAACAAGAACGATAGTACAGACAGACGCTCCCCTACTTACGAACGCAATTGGTTCCGAGCGATTGTTCATAAGTTGAATTTGTTTGTAAGTTGATTCAGTGCTATATTTTGTATTATAATTTATGTTTAAGGCCTATAGAAGTATATTGAAGGTTTATATAAGTGCATTTGTATGTTTAAGGCTTGTATAAGTAACACCCATTGGTTTGTACTGAAAAAAACATTTAATAAAATGGAGAGAATATGTACAGTACGGTATATAGAGAGAGAGCGAGAGATTTATGTATTAGAAAGTGGCCGAAAGAAGCGATCTAACGACAATTGCACAGGTTTTTTCTTTTTTTTTTCATCATAAATGATGCGGTAGCACTGTATGGCATCATTCCATTGATTTGCAAACTTTGTGCAAGGTTCAATATTTGGGTCTTGCTGCTCCATCTTTCTGTTTATAAATGGTACTGACGGTCGAACGCTTCAATGCCCGTGAAACGCTCACCACTCTCACGCGCATCAAGCTTCGTTATTATTGCCACTCGTTTCAAATGAAATGGCTTGCCTCTTCCTTGCAACTCCCTCAATAGAAGCCTTTAGCTTTTCACCAGTCGGCCCATCTCCCCTCATATGAGACAAAAATTCAGGTTAAATGGACCAACCAGAACCACCCAAGACCAGTTCCAATGCAACCACTATTTTTAACGCAATTTACCCCAATTTGGACACTATTTATGGCTTAACATCCCCCCAGAACATCCCTGGAAGACTAATTTTACACAAAATGGTGAATTATACATCTACCCACAAATAAGACACCATTCCTGGGTAAATAGACCAGCCAGAACCACTCAGGACCAGTTCCAATACAAGCACTCGTTGTCATAAAAGTGCCCATATTAGGCACATTGTTTGTGGCATAACTTTACATCACAACTACCCTGGAAGATTATTTTATACAGAATGGTCAATATACATCTACCCTCATATGAGACAAAAATTCAGGGAAAATGGACCAACCAGAACCACCCAAGACCAGTTCCAATGCAACCACTATTTTTAACGAAAATTACCCCAATTTGGGCACTTATTCTTGCCTAACATCCACCCAGAACCTCCCTGGAAGATTATTTTATACAGAATTGTCAATATACATCTCCCCTCATATGAGACAAAAATTCAGGTTAAATGGACCAACCAGAACCGCTCAGGACCAGTTCCAACACAAGCACTCGTTGTCATAAAAGTGCCCATATTAGGCACATTGTTTGTGGCATAACTTTACTTCACAACTACCCTGGAAGATTATTTTATACAGAATGGTCAATATACATCTACCCTCATATGAGACAAAAATTCAGGGAAAATGGACCAACCAGAACCACCCAAGACCAGTTCCAATGCAACCACTATTTTTAACGAAAATTACCCCAATTTGGGCACTTATTCTTGCCTAACATCCACCCAGAACCTCCCTGGAAGATTATTTTATACAGAATTGTCAATATACATCTCCCCTCATATGAGACAAAAATTCAGGTTAAATGGACCAACCAGAACCGCTCAGGACCAGTTCCAACACAAGCACTCGTTGTCATAAAAGTGCCCATATTAGGCACATTGTTTGTGGCATAACTTTACTTCACAACTACCCTGGAAGATTGTTTTATACAGAATGGTCAATATACATCTACCCTCATATGAGACAAAAATTCAGGGAAAATTGACCAACCAGAACCACCCAAGACCAGTTCCAATGCAACCACTATTTTTAACGAAAATTACCCCAATTCGGACACTATTTCTTGCCTAACATCCCCCCAGAACCTCCCTGGAAGACTAATTTTATACAAAATGGTCAATAAACATCTACCCTCATATGAGACACAATTTCAGGCTAAATGGACCAACCAGAACCGCTCAGGACCAGTTCCAACACAAGCACTCGTTGTCATAAAAGTGCCCAAATTAGGCACACTCTTTGTGGCATAACTTTACTTCACAACTACCCTGGAAGATTATTTTATACAGAATGGTCAATATACATCTCCCCTCATATGAGACAAAAATTCAGGTTAAATGGACCAACCAGAACCACCCAAGACCAGTTCCAATGCAACCACTATTTTTAACGCAATTTACCCCAATTTGGACACTATTTATGGCTTAACATCCCCCCAGAACATCCCTGGAAGACTAATTTTACACAAAATGGTGAATTATACATCTACCCACAAATAAGACACCATTCCTGGGTAAATAGACCAGCCAGAACCACTCAGGACCAGTTCCAATACAAGCACTCGTTGTCATAAAAGTGCCCATATTAGGCACATTGTTTGTGGCATAACTTTACTTCACAACTACCCTGGAAGATTATTTTATACAGAATGGTCAATATACATCTACCCTCATATGAGACAAAAATTCAGGGAAAATGGACCAACCAGAACCACCCAAGACCAGTTCCAATGCAACCACTATTTTTAACGAAAATTACCCCAATTTGGGCACTTATTCTTGCCTAACATCCACCCAGAACCTCCCTGGAAGACTAATTTTACACAAAATGGTGAATTATACATCTACCCACAAATAGGACACCATTCCTGGGTAAATGGACCAACCAGAACCACTCAGGACCAGTTCCAATACAAGCACTCGTTGTCATAAAAGTGCCCATATTAGGCACATTGTTTGTGGCATAACTTTACTTCACAACTACCCTGGAAGATTATTTTATACAGAATGGTCAATATACATCTACCCTCATATGAGACAAAAATTCAGGGAAAATGGACCAACCAGAACCACCCAAGACCAGTTCCAATGCAACCACTATTTTTAACGAAAATTACCCCAATTTGGGCACTTATTCTTGCCTAACATCCACCCAGAACCTCCCTGGAAGACTAATTTTACACAAAATGGTGAATTATACATCTACCCACAAATAGGACACCTTTCCTGGGTAAATGGACCAACCAGAACCACTCAGGACCAGTTCCAATACAAGCACTCGTTGTCATAAAAGTGCCCATATTAGGCACATTGTTTGTGGCATAACTTTACTTCACAACTACCCTGGAAGATTATTTTATACAGAATGGTCAATATACATCTACCCTCATATGAGACAAAAATTCAGGGAAAATGGACCAACCAGAACCACCCAAGACCAGTTCCAATGCAACCACTATTTTTAACGAAAATTACCCCAATTTGGACACTATTTCTTGCCTAACATCCCCCCAGAACCTCCCTGGAAGACTAATTTTATACAAAATGGTCAATAAACATCTACCCTCATATGAGACAAAAATTCAGGCTAAATGGACCAACCAGAACCGCTCAGGACCAGTTCCAACACAAGCACTCGTTGTCATAAAAGTGCCCAAATTAGGCACACTCTTTGTGGCATAACTTTACTTCACAACTACCCTGGAAGATTATTTTATACAGAATGGTCAATATACATCTCCCCTCATATGAGACGAAAATTCAGGGAAAATGGACCAACCAGAACCACCCAAGACCAGTTCCAATGCAACCACTATTTTTAACGAAAATTACCCCAATTCGGACACTATTTCTTGCCTAACATCCCCCCAGAACCTCCCTGGAAGACTAATTTTATACAAAATGGTCAATAAACATCTACCCTCATATGAGACACAATTTCAGGCTAAATGGACCAACCAGAACCGCTCAGGACCAGTTCCAACACAAGCACTCGTTGTCATAAAAGTGCCCAAATTAGGCACACTCTTTGTGGCATAACTTTACTTCACAACTACCCTGGAAGATTATTTTATACAGAATGGTCAATATACATCTCCCCTCATATGAGACAAAAATTCAGGTTAAATGGACCAACCAGAACCACCCAAGACCAGTTCCAATGCAACCACTATTTTTAACGCAATTTACCCCAATTTGGACACTATTTATGGCTTAACATCCCCCCAGAACATCCCTGGAAGACTAATTTTACACAAAATGGTGAATTATACATCTACCCACAAATAAGACACCATTCCTGGGTAAATAGACCAGCCAGAACCACTCAGGACCAGTTCCAATACAAGCACTCGTTGTCATAAAAGTGCCCATATTAGGCACATTGTTTGTGGCATAACTTTACTTCACAACTACCCTGGAAGATTATTTTATACAGAATGGTCAATATACATCTACCCTCATATGAGACAAAAATTCAGGGAAAATGGACCAACCAGAACCACCCAAGACCAGTTCCAATGCAACCACTATTTTTAACGAAAATTACCCCAATTTGGGCACTTATTCTTGCCTAACATCCACCCAGAACCTCCCTGGAAGATTATTTTATACAGAATTGTCAATATACATCTCCCCTCATATGAGACAAAAATTCAGGTTAAATGGACCAACCAGAACCGCTCAGGACCAGTTCCAACACAAGCACTCGTTGTCATAAAAGTGCCCATATTAGGCACATTGTTTGTGGCATAACTTTACTTCACAACTACCCTGGAAGATTATTTTATACAGAATGGTCAATATACATCTACCCTCATATGAGACAAAAATTCAGGGAAAATGGACCAACCAGAACCACCCAAGACCAGTTCCAATGCAACCACTATTTTTAACGAAAATTACCCCAATTTGGGCACTTATTCTTGCCTAACATCCACCCAGAACCTCCCTGGAAGATTATTTTATACAGAATTGTCAATATACATCTCCCCTCATATGAGACAAAAATTCAGGTTAAATGGACCAACCAGAACCGCTCAGGACCAGTTCCAACACAAGCACTCGTTGTCATAAAAGTGCCCATATTAGGCACATTGTTTGTGGCATAACTTTACTTCACAACTACCCTGGAAGATTATTTTATACAGAATGGTCAATATACATCTACCCTCATATGAGACAAAAATTCAGGGAAAATGGACCAACCAGAACCACCCAAGACCAGTTCCAATGCAACCACTATTTTTAACGAAAATTAGCCCAATTTGGACACTATTTCTTGCCTAACATCCCCCCAGAACCTCCCTGGAAGACTAATTTTATACAAAATGGTCAATAAACATCTACCCTCATATGAGACAAAAATTCAGGCTAAATGGACCAACCAGAACCGCTCAGGACAGGTTCCAACACAAGCACTCGTTGTCATAAAAGTGCCCAAATTAGGCACACTGTTTGTGGCATAACTTTACTTCACAACTACCCTGGAAGATTATTTTATACAGAATGGTCAATATACATCTCCCCTCATATGAGACAAAAATTCAGGGAAAATGGACCAACCAGAACCACCCAAGACCAGTTCCAATGCAACCACTATTTTTAACGAAAATTACCCCAATTCAACACTATTTCTTGCCTAACATCCCCCCAGAACCTCCCTGGAAGACTAATTTTATACAAAATGGTCAATAAACATCTACCCTCATATGAGACACAATTTCAGGCTAAATGGACCAACCAGAACCGCTCAGGACCAGTTCCAACACAAGCACTCGTTGTCATAAAAGTGCCCAAATTAGGCACACTCTTTGTGGCATAACTTTACTTCACAACTACCCTGGAAGATTATTTTATACAGAATGGTCAATATACATCTCCCCTCATATGAGACAAAAATTCAGGTTAAATGGACCAACAAGAACCACCCAAGACCAGTTCCAATGCAACCACTATTTTTAACGCAATTTACCCCAATTTGGACACTATTTATGGCTTAACATCCCCCCAGAACATCCCTGGAAGACTAATTTTACACAAAATGGTGAATTATACATCTACCCACAAATAAGACACCATTCCTGGGTAAATAGACCAGCCAGAACCACTCAGGACCAGTTCCAATACAAGCACTCGTTGTCATAAAAGTGCCCATATTAGGCACATTGTTTGTGGCATAACTTTACTTCACAACTACCCTGGAAGATTATTGTATACAGAATGGTCAATATACATCTACCCTCATATGAGACAAAAATTCAGGGAAAATGGACCAACCAGAACCACCCAAGACCAGTTCCAATGCAACCACTATTTTTAACGAAAATTACCCCAATTTGGGCACTTATTCTTGCCTAACATCCACCCAGAACCTCCCTGGAAGATTATTTTATACAGATATTTCAATATACATCTCCCCTCATATGAGACAAAAATTCAGGTTAAATGGACCAACCAGAACCGCTCAGGACCAGTTCCAACACAAGCACTCGTTGTCATAAAAGTGCCCATATTAGGCACATTGTTTTTGGCATAACTTTACTTCACAACTACCCTGGAAGATTATTTTATAAAGAATGGTCAATATACATCTACCCTCATATGAGACAAAAATTCAGGGAAAATGGACCAACCAGAACCACCCAAGACCAGTTCCAATGCAACCACTATTTTTAACGAAAATTACCCCAATTTGGGCACTTATTCTTGCCTAACATCCACCCAGAACCTCCCTGGAAGACTAATTTTACACAAAATGGTGAATTATACATCTACCCACAAATAGGACACCATTCCTGGGTAAATGGACCAACCAGAACCACTCAGGACCAGTTCCAATACAAGCACTCGTTGTCATAAAAGTGCCCATATTAGGCACATTGTTTGTGGCATAACTTTACTTCACAACTACCCTGGAAGATTATTTTATACAGAATGGTCAATATACATCTACCCTCATATGAGACAAAAATTCAGGGAAAATGGACCAACCAGAACCACCCAAGACCAGTTCCAATGCAACCACTATTTTTAACGAAAATTACCCCAATTTGGACACTATTTCTTGCCTAACATCCCCCCAGAACCTCCCTGGAAGACTAATTTTATACAAAATGGTCAATAAACATCTACCCTCATATGAGACAAAAATTCAGGCTAAATGGACCAACCAGAACCGCTCAGGACAGGTTCCAACACAAGCACTCGTTGTCATAAAAGTGCCCAAATTAGGCACACTGTTTGTGGCATAACTTTACTTCACAACTACCCTGGAAGATTATTTTATACAGAATGGTCAATATACATCTCCCCTCATATGAGACTAAAATTCAGGGAAAATGGACAAACCAGAACCACCCAAGACCAGTTCCAATGCAACCACTATTTTTAACGAAAATTACCCCAATTCGGACACTATTTCTTGCCTAACATCCCCCCAGAACCTCCCTGGAAGACTAATTTTATACAAAATGGTCAATAAACATCTACCCTCATATGAGACACAATTTCAGGCTAAATGGACCAACCAGAACCGCTCAGGACCAGTTCCAACACAAGCACTCGTTGTCATAAAAGTGCCCAAATTAGGCACACTCTTTGTGGCATAACTTTACTTCACAACTACCCTGGAAGATTATTTTATACAGAATGGTCAATATACATCTCCCCTCATATGAGACAAAAATTCAGGTTAAATGGACCAACCAGAACCACCCAAGACCAGTTCCAATGCAACCACTATTTTTAACGCAATTTACCCCAATTTGGACACTATTTATGGCTTAACATCCCCCCAGAACATCCCTGGAAGACTAATTTTACACAAAATGGTGAATTATACATCTACCCACAAATAAGACACCATTCCTGGGTAAATAGACCAGCCAGAACCACTCAGGACCAGTTCCAATACAAGCACTCGTTGTCATAAAAGTGCCCATATTAGGCACATTGTTTGTGGCATAACTTTACTTCACAACTACCCTGGAAGATTATTTTATACAGAATGGTCAATATACATCTACCCTCATATGAGACAAAAATTCAGGGAAAATGGACCAACCAGAACCACCCAAGACCAGTTCCAATGCAACCACTATTTTTAACGAAAATTACCCCAATTTGGGCACTTATTCTTGCCTAACATCCACCCAGAACCTCCCTGGAAGACTAATTTTACACAAAATGGTGAATTATACATCTACCCACAAATAGGACACCATTCCTGGGTAAATGGACCAACCAGAACCACTCAGGACCAGTTCCAATACAAGCACTCGTTGTCATAAAAGTGCCCATATTAGGCACATTGTTTGTGGCATAACTTTACTTCACAACTACCCTGGAAGATTATTTTATACAGAATGGTCAATATACATCTACCCTCATATGAGACAAAAATTCAGGGAAAATGGACCAACCAGAACCACCCAAGACCAGTTCCAATGCAACCACTATTTTTAACGAAAATTACCCCAATTTGGACACTATTTCTTGCCTAAGATCCCCCCAGAACCTCCCTGGAAGACTAATTTTATACAAAATGGTCAATAAACATCTACCCTCATATGAGACAAAAATTCAGGCTAAATGGACCAACCAGAACCGCTCAGGACCAGTTCCAACACAAGCACTCGTTGTCATAAAAGTGCCCAAATTAGGCACACTCTTTGTGGCATAACTTTACTTCACAACTACCCTGGAAGATTATTTTATACAGAATGGTCAATATACATCTCCCCTCATATGAGACGAAAATTCAGGGAAAATGGACCAACCAGAACCACCCAAGACCAGTTCCAATGCAACCACTATTTTTAACGAAAATTACCCCAATTCGGACACTATTTCTTGCCTAACATCCCCCCAGAACCTCCCTGGAAGACTAATTTTATACAAAATGGTCAATAAACATCTACCCTCATATGAGACACAATTTCAGGCTAAATGGACCAACCAGAACCGCTCAGGACCAGTTCCAACACAAGCACTCGTTGTCATAAAAGTGCCCAAATTAGGCACACTCTTTGTGGCATAACTTTACTTCACAACTACCCTGGAAGATTATTTTATACAGAATGGTCAATATACATCTCCCCTCATATGAGACAAAAATTCAGGTTAAATGGACCAACCAGAACCACCCAAGACCAGTTCCAATGCAACCACTATTTTTAACGCAATTTACCCCAATTTGGACACTATTTATGGCTTAACATCCCCCCAGAACATCCCTGGAAGACTAATTTTACACAAAATGGTGAATTATACATCTACCCACAAATAAGACACCATTCCTGGGTAAATAGACCAGCCAGAACCACTCAGGACCAGTTCCAATACAAGCACTCGTTGTCATAAAAGTGCCCATATTAGGCACATTGTTTGTGGCATAACTTTACTTCACAACTACCCTGGAAGATTATTTTATACAGAATGGTCAATATACATCTACCCTCATATGAGACAAAAATTCAGGGAAAATGGACCAACCAGAACCACCCAAGACCAGTTCCAATGCAACCACTATTTTTAACGAAAATTACCCCAATTTGGGCACTTATTCTTGCCTAACATCCACCCAGAACCTCCCTGGAAGATTATTTTATACAGAATTGTCAATATACATCTCCCCTCATATGAGACAAAAATTCAGGTTAAATGGACCAACCAGAACCGCTCAGGACCAGTTCCAACACAAGCACTCGTTGTCATAAAAGTGCCCATATTAGGCACATTGTTTGTGGCATAACTTTACTTCACAACTACCCTGGAAGATTATTTTATACAGAATGGTCAATATACATCTACCCTCATATGAGACAAAAATTCAGGGAAAATGGACCAACCAGAACCACCCAAGACCAGTTCCAATGCAACCACTATTTTTAACGAAAATTACCCCAATTTGGGCACTTATTCTTGCCTAACATCCACCCAGAACCTCCCTGGAAGACTAATTTTACACAAAATGGTGAATTATACATCTACCCACAAATAGGACACCATTCCTGGGTAAATGGACCAACCAGAACCACTCAGGACCAGTTCCAATACAAGCACTCGTTGTCATAAAAGTGCCCATATTAGGCACATTGTTTGTGGCATAACTTTACTTCACAACTACCCTGGAAGATTATTTTATACAGAATGGTCAATATACATCTCCCCTCATATGAGACAAAAATTCAGGGAAAATGGACCAACCAGAACCACCCAAGACCAGTTCCAATGCAACCACTATTTTTAACGAAAATTACCCCAATTCGGACACTATTTCTTGCCTAACATCCCCCCAGAACCTCCCTGGAAGACTAATTTTATACAAAATGGTCAATAAACATCTACCCTCATATGAGACACAATTTCAGGCTAAATGGACCAACCAGAACCGCTCAGGACCAGTTCCAACACAAGCACTCGTTGTCATAAAAGTGCCCAAATTAGGCACACTGTTTGTGGCATAACTTTACTTCACAACTACCCTGGAAGATTATTTTATACAGAATGGTCAATATACATCTCCCCTCATATGAGACAAAAATTCAGGTTAAATGGACCAACCAGAACCACCCAAGACCAGTTCCAATACAACCACTATTTTTAACGCAATTTACCCCAATTTGGACACTATTTATGGCTTAACATCCCCCCAGAACATCCCTGGAAGACTAATTTTACACAAAATGGTGAATTATACATCTACCCACAAATAGGACACCATTCCTGGGTAAATGGACCAACCAGAACCACTCAGGACCAGTTCCAATACAAGCACTCGTTGTCATAAAAGTGTCCATATTAGGCACATTGTTTGTGGCATAACTTTACTTCACAACTACCCTGGAAGATTATTTTATACAGAATGGTCAATATACATCTACCCTCATATGAGACAAAAATTCAGGGAAAATGGACCAACCAGAACCACCCAAGACCAGTTCCAATGCAACCACTATTTTTAACGAAAATTACCCCAATTTGGACACTATTTCTTGCCTAACATCCCCCCAGAACCTCCCTGGAAGACTAATTTTATACAAAATGGTCAATAAACATCTACCCTCATATGAGACAAAAATTCAGGCTAAATGGACCAACCAGAACCGCTCAGGACAGGTTCCAACACAAGCACTCGTTGTCATAAAAGTGCCCAAATTAGGCACACTGTTTGTGGCATAACTTTACTTCACAACTACCCTGGAAGATTATTTTATACAGAATGGTCAATATACATCTCCCCTCATATGAGACTAAAATTCAGGGAAAATGGACAAACCAGAACCACCCAAGACCAGTTCCAATGCAACCACTATTTTTAACGAAAATTACCCCAATTCGGACACTATTTCTTGCCTAACATCCCCCCAGAACCTCCCTGGAAGACTAATTTTATACAAAATGGTCAATAAACATCTACCCTCATATGAGACACAATTTCAGGCTAAATGGACCAACCAGAACCGCTCAGGACCAGTTCCAACACAAGCACTCGTTGTCATAAAAGTGCCCAAATTAGGCACACTCTTTGTGGCATAACTTTACTTCACAACTACCCTGGAAGATTATTTTATACAGAATGGTCAATATACATCTCCCCTCATATGAGACAAAAATTCAGGTTAAATGGACCAACCAGAACCACCCAAGACCAGTTCCAATGCAACCACTATTTTTAACGCAATTTACCCCAATTTGGACACTATTTATGGCTTAACATCCCCCCAGAACATCCCTGGAAGACTAATTTTACACAAAATGGTGAATTATACATCTACCCACAAATAAGACACCATTCCTGGGTAAATAGACCAGCCAGAACCACTCAGGACCAGTTCCAATACAAGCACTCGTTGTCATAAAAGTGCCCATATTAGGTACATTGATTGTGGCATAACTTTACTTCACAATTACCCTGGAAGATTATTTTATACAGAATGGTCAATATACATCTACCCTCATATGAGACAAAAATTCAGGTTAAATGGACCAACCAGAACCACCCAAGACCAGTTCCAATGCAACCACTAATTTTTCACGAAAATTACCCCAATTTGGACACTATTTCTTGCCTAACATCCCCCCAGAACATCCCTGGAAGACTAATTTTATACAAAATTGTCAATTATACATGCACCCACATTTTAGGCACTTTTTCCGGGGAAAATACCCCCCCAGAACCGAACTGGGCTACTTTTTATACAAACCAGTACGCACTGGGACGCTATGGAATCCGCAGAACTCTGCCACACTGTGGACAACCTGTGGTACTGCGACCGTTCAAGCTCCCGTAAGCCTATGCACTTTTAGCGTTTAAAATTACCTTTCTGGCTGAAAAGAAAAGCTTTTTACACACCCACTCTACTCTAATAAAGGTCCCCTTATTTTAGAAACTATTCCCGAGTGAAAATAAGCCCCCAGAAAGAAGTCGACATGCTTTTTATACATGCACGTTGGTCTATTACAGTCAACCAGCATTTGGGACACTCTTCCTGGGTAAACTTTTGCACCAGAACCTCCCTGGAGCATTTATTTTGATACCAAATCGTCAATAATACATGCACCCAGAATTTATGTGTTACACCCTGCATTTGATCTTGAGACACAGGGGGAAATAATCAGAACAGTGAGATGTTGTTGTTAGTTCAATCCAACTTTTACTGTAATGATTCAGCACACCTCCCGTGCCTCAAGCTACTTGCTAAGACATCAATAATCGAATACCGATCTTCTTTAACATGCCCCACACTTGCCATGTGGATCCAAGGATCACCAATCGAACACCGATACACACATTCAATCCAAACTCGTTGTGCATTCTCAACATTCAATCATTAATAAATCAAACACTTTAGTATGTCACACTAATAAATCAAACACTCTAGTATGTCACACTAATAGATCAAACACTCTAGTATGTCACATATGCACTTTTTCCGGTGAAAATAACCCACCAGAACCGAAATATCCTCCTTTTTTTATACAGACTTTGACGCACTGGGCCTCTATGTAACCCGAAAAACTCTGCCACACTGTGGACAAACTTTATTACTGCGACCGTTCAAAATCCCGTAAGCTTATGCACTTTTCCCGGTTAAAAACACCTTTTGGGCTGAAAAGAAACGCTTTTTACACACCCACTCTACTCTAATAAAGGTCCCCTTATTTTAGAAACTATTCCTGAGTGAAAATAAGCCCCCAGAACGAAGTCGACATGCTTTTTATACATGCACGTTGGTCTATTACAGTCAACCCGCATTTGGGACACTCTTCCTGGGTAAACTGGAGCGTTTATTTTGACACCAAATCGTGTATAATACATGCACCCAGAATTTATGCACTTTTTTCCGGGGAAAATAACCCCCCAGAACCGAAATATCCTGCTTTTTATACAGAATTTGACGCACTGGGCCGCCGCTATGGAACCCGCAGAACTCTGCCACACTGTGGACAAATTTTTTTACTGCAATTAGGGTCAAATTGCCGGGTCAAAAGTGTCATTTCTTCGGGTAAATCACCCTCCTGGGCCCGGTTTTAATGTTTAAAAAGGTCAAGTATTTGTATTAAATATATAATATTTGTATTTGATCGATGAGTGCTGATTTAAAACCAAATTTAATGCATTTTTGGCACTTTTGAGAATGGTCGTATGTCGTCGTATTTGGTCGCGCCGACGTTTATGGCTGTCTTTTACCCAGGAAAATCACCCCCAGTGCCCGGTAGTCATGTCTGATCAGCTCCAGTAAGCTCCAGTAATTGTATTTCACCCATAAGTGCTGATTTTAACCCATTTTAGTGAAATTTTGGCCCTTTGGCGAATGGTCGTCGTCGTCGCGCCGACCTTTATAGCTGTCTCCCCCCCCGGGAAAATCACCCCCAGTGCCCGATATTAATGTGTGAAAAGCTCCAGTATTTGTATTTCATCGTTTAAAAACGATCACTCCGCTTTTGGAACACCATTTTCCACACCTTAAGAGAGTCAGATCTACTCCTCCCGACCTTTATAGCTGTCTCCCCCACCGGAGAAAATCACCCCCAGAGCCCGGTAGTCATGTCTGAAAAGCCCCAGTAACTTCCAGTAATTGTAATTAATCATTAAATGCTGTTTTAAAAAAATATTACTCCGCTTTTGGAACACTTTTTCTGGGCATTACCTTGCTCCTTTTCGCCGTCTTGCGGACAAACTTCGGTACTGCAATCGGGCTCAAATTGCCGGGTCAAAAGTGTCATTTCTTCGGGGAAATAACCCTCCTGGGCCCGGTTTTAATGTTTAAAAAGGTGTAGTATTTTTTATTAAAGATATAATATTTGTATTTGATCGATGAGTGCTGATTTAAAACCCATTTTAGTTCATTTGGGGCACTTTTGAGAATGGTCGTATGTCGTCGTATTTGGTCGTTCCGACGTTTATGGCTGTCTTTCCCCCAGGAAAATCACCCCCAGAGCCCGGTAGTCATGTCTGATAAGGTCCAGTAAGCTCCAGTATTTGTATTTCATCAATAAATGCTGATTTTAACCCATTTTAGTGAAATTTTGGCACTTTCGCGAATGGTCGTCGTCGTCGCGCCGACCTTTATAGCTGTCTCCCCCCGGGAAAATCACCCTCAGTGCCCGATATTAATATGTGGAAAAGCTCCAGTATTTGTATTTCATGGTTTAAAAACCATCACTACGCTTTTGGAAACACTTTTCTGCACATTTTAACCATTTTCCGTAAGAGAGTCATAGTTACTCCCGCCGTTTACCCGGCCTGGTTGATGGACCTTGCTCCTTTTCGCCGTCTGGCGGACAAACTTCGGTACTGCATTCGGGTCAGGTGCGGTCCTGAAAAGGGCACCTTTTTCCTGGGTAAAATTTAAACTTTTTCATCGGTCTTTTTCGACATTTCTTGCTGGCTTTTCAAGCACTTTCACTGGGTTGATTTTTTTTTTTTTAACATTTTGGCCTTTTTTTATTTTTAACAAGTTTACCCACGTTTTACAAAACTTTGTGCGGGCTTTAGATGCACTATTCCTGGGTTGATTTTAAACATGTTGCCCTTTATTTTTAACAAGTTTACCCACGTTTTACAAATCTTTTGCGGGCTTTAGATGCACTATTCCTGGGTTGATTTAAAACATTTTGCCCTTTTTTATTTTTAACAAGTTTACCCACGTTTTTCAAAACTTTGTGCGGGCTTTAGATGCACTATTCCTGGGTTGATTTTAAACATGTTGCCCTTTATTTTTAACAAGTTTACCCACGTTTTACAAATCTTTTGCGGGTTTTAGATGCACTATTCCTGGGTTGATTTAAAACATTTTGCCCTTTTTATTTTAACAAGTTTACCCACGTTTTTCAAAACTTTGTGCAAGCTTTAGATGCACTATTCCTGGGTTGATTTAAAACATTTTGCCCTTTTTATTTTAACAAGTTTACCCACGTTTTACAAATCTTTTGCGGGTTTTAGATGCACTATTCCTGGGTTGATTTAAAACATTTTGCCCTTTTTATTTTAACAAGTTTACCCACGTTTTTCAAAACTTTGTGCGGGCTTTAGATGCACTATTCCTGGGTTGATTTTAAACATGTTGCCCTTTATTTTTAACAAGTTTACCCACGTTTTACAAATCTTTTGCGGGTTTTAGATGCACTATTCCTGGGTTGATTTAAAACATTTTGCCCCGGTTCGGGGGTCAATTTCACCCCGGAAAAGCTTCCCAAAAAACGGTCACTTGTATAACAAACGAGGATATAACTGATAAGTTACACTTTACCCTTTAGTTTGAGCTCAACTACCCGTGAAATGACTCTCTTGTGCTGGAACGGTATTTTGACGTAATACCTCCGTTTGTCCGCGAGACGGCAGAAATGAGTCCGGCCAACCGGGACTATTTTTTCAAAGTAATCAAGCGGGTACTAGGAGTTTCCCTCTCCGAGAAAAGCCACTCTCCATCGGGCAAGTTTCTAGTCGTAATACCAAAGTTCTACAAAAGTGGGTAAAAACTGTCACAATGCCCAGATAAGTGTTCCAAAAGCCGGGGAAAGATATTTAGAGTCATCGGGGGGTACAGTTGGGAAAAAAGTTGAACGTGGCTAAAAACGGTCTTCGTGCCCAGAATGGTGTTCCAAATGCTGGGTAATTGCATGGGGTGTCATCTGTGAAAAAGTTGGAAAAATGTTAAAAATGGTCGAAAATGGTTAAAATGTGCACAAAACTGTTCAAAATGATGTTTAAATTTACCAGGAGTCATTTGTTAAAAAGTTGAAAAAATGTCAAAAATGGTCGAAAATGCTTAAAATGTGCACAAAACTGTTCAAAATGATTTTTAAAACTACCAGGAGTCATTTGTTAAAAAGTTGGAAAAATGTCAAAAATGGTCGAAAATGGTTAAAATGTGCATAAAACTGTTAGAAATGAAGTTTAAAACTACCAGAAGTCATTTTTTAAAAAGTTGGAAAAATGTCAAAAATGGTCGAAAATTGTTAAAATGTGCATAAAACTGTTAGAAATGAAGTTTAAAAGTACCACGAGTCATTTTTTAAAAAGTTGGAAAAATGTCAAAAATGGTCGAAAATGTTTAAAATGCCCCCAAAACAGGTCCAAATCATGGGGGAAATTTCCAGGAATCATCGGTGGAAAAACCTGGAAGTCTGTCCAAAGGGGTTGAACATGGTTAAAATGCCCAGAGAAAGTGTCCAAATCTCGGATAAAAATTCCAGCAATCATCGGTAGAAAAACCTGGAAGTCTGTCCAAAGGGGTTGAACATGGTTAAAATGCCCAGAGAAAGTGTCCAAATCTCGGATAAAAATTCCAGCAATCATCGGTGGAAAAACCTGGAAGTCAGTCCAAAGGGGTTGAACATGGTTAAAATGCCCAGAGAAAGTGTCCAAATCTCGGATAAAAATTCCAGCAATCATCGGTGGAAAAACCACCGGAACCACCCCTCCCAACTGTCTTCTGTTTTGCTGAAAAAAATGACAAAGTCTTTATTTGAATGAAAAAAGGATTACCCATTTACTGAACGACTAGTGTAGTGATTAGTCAAACGAGAGCGGGATTCGAACCCCATCTCCCACATGGCAGTCACATCCACTAATTTGAGGTCTGTCTGACCCATTGTCTTTGCCACTGGACCACAGTGACTTCTGAAATGAGATGATTGGAAGTTATATTTATCATTTTCATCACCTCAATAAACAATTTGAGATTTGCAAAGAGTGGACTTGAACTCACTCCAGATTTGAACTTGTGTCCAACTTCAATTTCAACCCATTGTTCTTGCCACTGGACCACAGTGTCTTCTGAAATGATGTGATTGGAAGTTATACAGACGCTCCCCTACTTACGAACATTCAACTTACGAACAACGGTACATACGAACATGTCTGCAAATTGCGTTTAAGTCCAAAAATGTTCGCAAGTCCAATTTTGTATTTCGCGTCTTTTTCGGAGTAGTACTCCTTTCCGCCGCTAATACCGACGCCTGGCGCTGTGAGAGCTCAGCTCACCCAGCATCTACCTTCTTCGTTGCAATGCGGAAGTGCGTGAATGTATCTCCAGTGTGCAAAGAACCTTTTTCATTTGTATCATTAAATATCTCATGCATCCAATATTGAATATGGTTGGTAAAAAGCTAAAGGCTTCTATTGAGGGAGTTGCAAGGAAGAGGCAAGCCATTTCATTTGAAACGAGTGGCAATAATAACGAAGCTTGATGCGCGTCAGAAAGTGGTGAGCGTTGCACATTCAGTACCATTTATAAACAGAAAGATCGAGCAGCAGGACCCAAATATTGAACGTTGCACAAAGTTTGCAAATCAATTGAATGATGCCATACAGTGCTACTGCATCATTTATGATGAAAAAAAGAAGAAAACTGTGCAATCGTCATTAGGTCGCTTCTTTTGGCCAGTTTCTAATACATAAATCTATCTCTCTCTCTACAGTACTGTACATATTCTCTCCATTTTATTAATTTTTTTTTTTTTTCAGTACAAACCAATGCGTGTTACTTATACAAGCCTTAAACATACAAATGCACTTATATAAACCTTCAATATACTTATATAGGCCTTAAACATAAATTATAATACAAAATATAGCACTAAATCAACTTACAAACAAATTCAACTTATGAACAATCGCTCGGAACCAATTGCGTTCGTAAGTTGAGGAGTGTCTGTATTTATCCTTTTAATTACCTCAATAAACAATTTGAGAATTGCAAAGAGTGGAATCAAACTCACTTCTGATTTGAACTTGAGTCCACCTGAAGTTCTGACCCATTGTCTTTGCCACTGCACCACTGTAAAGTTGGAAGTTGTATTTATCCTTTTCATTACTGTAATAACTTTGCAGTTTATATAACTGTTAATATATCCATAACAGCAATAGACGGCGGAGCCAGGGTAAAACACGTGTAGCTCTTTATTGCCACTGTCCAACAACAACCACACACACACACAAACAAACCGGACACACAACACTACTACGTCCGGGTTACGCTGTGCTACCCCACGGCTCCAGGTGGCGTGGTTAAACACACTTCCATAACCCGAGGCAACTATCATTATCAATATATTACACTCCTCCCCCTTTAACTATGAAGTTCCTATTTAGACTTAGCACTCAAGTCCAACAATTATCTTTGCCTCATTAACTTTTTATAATTTTACTTCTCAACTTGTAACTAAATTATTACTGCTAACACAACCATTAGACTCAATATTCCAGTCTTTGACATTTCAATCTCAGGAACTCTTTTCACATTTTTGTATGAACAGGAACTCTTTTATTTTAGGAACGACGTTCCTCACAACTGACCGATCACAAATTCAGTTGCTTCGGAGGTGCTCTATCTCTCACTGGGTACCTGCGCCCACACACCTCTGGGGAACTGACTGCTCGGTTGTCAGGTGTAACTGTCTTGTCACAGGCCACTGAGCCTGGCGAAGATGTTACACGTGTCTCTTCAGGTGAGTACGGGCTACCACCTACTGCTCCAGGTGTGCCTTTCCCCCCCACATCTGCTTGAACCACCACAGGGTACTTGTTTGTGATGTCCAGCTGCTCATCCGGAAGCTCCAATGTCTCTGGTCTGGACGGTTGGTTGTACAGCAGATGATCAATGTGGATCGAGCGTCGGCTCACACCATTCCACACCAGGTAGGTGACTGGTCCGAGTCTCTTTTCCACTGTTCCTTTTGTCCACCTCTCCTTCCCTCCACGGAAATTCCGGATCAGAACTGAGTCACCCTCAGACAGATGTCTCAGCTTGGAGGTGGTTCTATCATGATAGTGTTTCTGCTTCTCTTGTTTTGCTTCCACCACTCGAGCGAGATCTGGTTTCAGTAAACTGAACCTGGTCCTGATTTGACGTTTTAAAAACAGTTCCGCTGGTGCACATCCTGTAACAGTGTGCGGTGTACTCCTGTATGCTATCAGGAAGTTAGCTAGCCTGTGCTGCATAGTTATTGTGACCTTTTGTTTCTTCTCCTCGAGTACTTGTTTCAGCAGTGATGCTTTCACTGTCTGAACTGCTCGCTCTGCCGCTCCATTGGAAGCGGGATGGTAAGCTGGTACCAAAGTTTGTTTTATTCCGTTGCTCAGCAGGAATGTCTTGTACTCCTGCGAAGTGAATTGAGGTCCGTTGTCAGAAACAATCTCCTCAGGAAGCCCGTAGGAAGCAAAAATATTCCGCAACGCCTCAATCATTTTGGTTGCTGTGGTTGTTGCCATGGCGATGACCTCCAGCCATTTTGAATGACTGTCCACTAGTACTAAAAAGTGGTGTTGGTCTTTCTCTGCAAAGTCAATATGTATTCTCTGCCAAACTCTAGTCGGCCATTTCCAGACGTGTAGAGGTGCGGTTGCAGGTAGTTTCCTCACACTCTGACAGGCGTCACATTGTTGTACTGTATGTTCTATGTCACTGTCCAACTGCGGCCACCACAAATAGCTCCTGGCCAAGGCCTTCATCCTGCACCCTCCCGGGTGTCCTAGGTGAAGATCATGCAGTAGTCGCTCTCGGTGTGCTGGTGGAATGATAACTCGAATTCCCCACAATATGCAACCTTGTTCCACCGACAGTTCATTTTTCCTGAAAAAGTATGGTTTCAGTCTCTCGTCCTTGTTTTGACTTGGCCATCCAGACCGAGTCAGCTCCAGTACTTTGCATAGGACTGGGTCCCTGAGAGTCCTCTGTGCAATCTCTGTAGCTTGCACGGGAAGCTCATCTACTACTGAGAAATAGAAGATGCCGTTTTCCTCCGCTGTGTTATCCTTTTCCTTCCCCGGCAGTCTAGATAACGCATCTGCATTGGCATTTTCTGCTGACGTTCTGTACTCTATACTGTAGTCATAAGCCATCAGTCTCAGCGCCCAGCGCTGCATTCGCAGAGCAGCTAAAGTGGGAATTTCAGACTTGGGTCCCAAAATAGCAAGAAGGGGCTTGTGGTCAGTTATTAAACTGAACTTTCGGCCATATAAATATTTATGAAATTTAGTCACGCCAAAAATTATGGCCAAAGCCTCTTTCTCTATCTGACTATATTTGTTTTCTGCCTCTGTCAATGTACGCGATGCAAATGCGATCGGTTTCTCATCTCCATTTTCCATTATGTGAGATATGACAGCCCCGATTCCATAAGGGGATGCATCGGAAGCTAATCTCAGGGGTTTCTTGGTGTCATAGTGCACTACTACTGAGCTTTTTACTAACTGTTCTTTTGCATCTTTGAATGCTGCTGCACATTTAGTAGTCCATTGCCAATCAACTTCCTTCTTCAGTAGTTGATGTAGCGGCTGCAGCACCGTCGACAGGTCTTTCATGAACCGACCATAATAGTTTAATAGTCCTAGAAAAGACCGTAGCTCTGTGACGTTTGTAGGCTGGGGTGCATTAACGATGGCTGCCACTTTTGTCGCAGTGGGGTGCAGTCCCTCCTTATCTATCAGATGCCCCAGGTATTCTACTTTCTCCTTCATGAAATCACATTTTGCTCTTTTCACTCTTACCCCGTAGCTCTCCAGGCGGCTCAGTACCTCCTCCAGATTCCTCAGGTGTTCAGCTCTTGTCTTTCCTGTGACCAAAATGTCGTCTAAAAAACAGGTGACATGCTCCAAGCCTTGGAGTATCTGGTCCATCACATTCTGAAATATGGAAGGAGCACTGGACACTCCGTATGAAAGTCTATGATACACATACAGTCCTTTGTGAGTATTTATTGTCAAATACTTTTCTGAGTCTTTTCCTAACTCCAGCTGTTGGTAAGCCTGTGACAAGTCTAACTTGCTGAAAAGAATGCCTCCAGCTAGGGTGGCAAAAAGGTCTTCAACGTTTGGTAGTGGATAGGTCTCCTCTTCCACACTTTGATTTACTGTGACCTTATAGTCTCCACAGATACGAATTGACTTGTCTGCTTTGGGTACCACTACTATGGGCGCGGCCCACTGACTATGTTCTTTCTTTGAGATAATGCCAGCTTTCTCTAGGCGATTTAACTCAGTCTCAACTGCATTCTTTAATGCATATGGCACTGGTCTGGCCTTCCTGAAGATCGGTTTGGTATTTGGCTTTACTGTAATGTTGGCCTTAAAATTTCGAATAGTGCCCAACTCCTCAGCAAACACTGCTTTGTGTCTCTGCAACACTGTATCCACATCTGCGTCGTTACCGCCCCTTGCTGGTATAACTGAGAAGATGCGTGCCCAGTCCAGTTTGAAGTTTTGGAGCCAGTTACGGCCAAGTAGGGCTGGTCTGTCACCTTTTACGATCACTAATGCTAACTCCCCACCCTGGGTCCCATATTTTACCTTGGCCGTCACTTGTCCCATCAAAGGAATGTTCTCTCCGGAAAAAGTTGACAGCTGCACTTTACTTACTTCCAAAGGCAGATGAGAGAGATGCTTCTTATACACAATTTCCGAAACAAGTGTTACCGCCGCCCCTGTGTCCAGTTGCATCTCTAGAGGAGTTCCTTCTACTATGACCTGTACTGTCATTTCCTTCTTCCAATTCCAGACAGCATTTGTGGGATACACGGCATTCAAGCGATATGACTCCCACAGTTCATCATCCGCACTTCCTGTTGTCTCATTTTGATTTCCGTTTACATACTGTGTGTCCTTGCCAACTTTTCGTTTTACACATCCTTGCTATGTGTCCTCCTTTTGAACACTTGTAACATGTCTCTCCTTTATACCTGCATTCCTGAGGGGCGTGGTTGCTCAGTCCACATCTGTAACAGGGTTGGTGATTCTCTTTTCTCTGTGGTCTGAATTTTCCAATTGTGGTTTTACTTTTCCAATCGCTGGTGGCTGGTTGGTATTTCCACGCACTTTTGCTTGTCTTTTCCTGGTCAATCTTATTTAATGTGGCAGGTTCTTCCATTTTGCTAGCGAACTCCAACGTACTCTTTGATGCCATCTCCATGGACAACGACAGTTCACATGTTTTTTTAAATGTTAGATCTTGCTCCGCGAGTAATCTTCTCTGAATAGCTTCCACTCTCAATCCACAAACAAATCTGTCTCTCATTGCTTCGTCCAAATGGAGACCAAATTCGCAGTGGCTGGATAGCCGCTTCAACGCCACAATATAATCCGACACAGACTCGTTTTCTCTCTCTGATTCCTCTTTTGAAACTTGAATCGCTCCGCGATCACCAGCGGTTTCGGGTTGTAATGAGATGCTAATCTTCCACTTAGCACCTCATATGAGAGGCTACTAGGCTTCTCTGGTATGCAAAGGCCCTTCAACAGTCCGTAGGCCTCTGCACCTATTATAGACAGGAACACGTTGGTTTTTTTACCTTCCTCCACTTCGTTGATGATCATCCATTGCTCAAAACGTTCCAAATAAGATTCAAAATCTTCTTTAAGTGCCTCGTATTCGCCGAGATTTCCCAGGAATCTGGCCATGATGCAGCGCCGCCGTTAGCTTAGCACTCGTGCTAATGCTAGTCTGCAAAGTCACGTTACCTCCTTGTAACGCCTTAATCTCCTCGTCCGAAACTTTTAATCCCTACCGCTGGAAAGGGATCCCATACGCGTCGCCACTGTAATAACTTTGCAGTTTATATAACTGTTAATATATCCATAACAGCAATAGACGGCGGAGCCAGGGTAAAACACGTGTAGCTCTTTATCGCCACTGTCCAACGACAACCACACACACACAAACAAACAAACCGGACACACAACACTACTACGTCCGGGTTACGCTGTGCTACCCCACGGCTCCAGGTGGCGTGGTTAAACACACTTCCATAACCCGAGGCAACTATCATTATCAATATATTACAATTACCTCAATAAACAATTTGAGAATTGCAACGAATGGAATTGAACTCACTCCTGATTCCCACCTCATGTTCTGACCCAATGATTTTGCCAGTGGACCACAGCAACAACTAGAAGGTGAAGAATCAGAAGTCAGATTTATTCTCCGACTCTCTTAGCCTTACTTGCTGTCATTTTTTAAAGAAAAAAAGCCTTACTATACTATGTCGTTTTTTAAGAAAAGAAGCCTTACTATACAATATCGTTTTTTAAGAAAAAAAGGCTTCCTCTACTATGTCGTTTTTCAAGAAAAAAAGCCATGCTATACTATGTCGTTTTTTTAGGAAAAAAAGCCTTACTATACTATGTCGTTTTTTAAAGGAAAAAAGCCATACTATACTATGTCGTTTTTTAGGGGGAAAAGCCATACTATACTATGTCGGTTTTCAGGGAAAAAGCCTTCCTCTACAATGTCGTTTTTCAAGAAAAAAAGCCATGCTATACTATGTCGTTTTTTTTAGGGGGAAAAAGCCATACTTTACTATGTCGTTTTTTTTTGGAAAAAAAGCCTTACTATTCTATGTCGTTTTTTAAGAAAAAAAGCCTTACAATACTATGTCGTTTTTTTTTAAGAAAAAAGCCTTACAATACTATGTCATTTTTTAAGAAAAAAAGCCTTACTATACTATGTCGTCTTTTAAGAAAAACGCTTTACTGTACATGGTCGTTTTTTTTAAATAAAAAAGCCTTACTATACATGGTCATTTTTTAATAAAAACCCTTAATATACATGGTCATTTTTAAAGAAAAAAGCCTGACTATATATACATAGTATTTATTTTTTAAACAAATAAAAGCTTTACTTTACATAGACCACTTTAAGTCGTTTTTAAAGACAAAAAAGCCTTTATGTCGTTTTTAAAGACAAAAAAGCCTTTATGTCGTTTTTAAAGACAAAAAAGCCTTACTATACTGTGTTGTTTTTAAAGAAAATAAGCCTTACTATACTATGTCGTCTTTAAAGAAAAAAGCCTTACTATACTATGTCGTTTTTTACGAAAAAAAGCCTTACAATACTATGTCGTTTTTTACGAAAAAAAGCCTTACAATACTATGTGTTTTTTTTTTAAGAAAAGAAGCCTTACTATACAATATCGTTTTTTAAGAAAAAAAGGCTTCCTCTACTATGTCGTTTTTCAAGAAAAAAAGCCATGCTATACTATGTCGTTTTTTAGGAAAAAAAGCCTTACTATACTATGTCGTTTTTTAAAGGAAAAAAGCCATACTATACTATGTCGTTTTTTTAGGGGGAAAAGCCATACTATACTATGTCGGTTTTCAGGGAAAAAGCCTTCCTCTACTATGTCGTTTTTCAAGAAAAAAAGCCATGCTATACTATGTCGTTTTTTTTAGGGGGAAAAAGCCATACTTTACTATGTCGTTTTTTTAGGAAAAAAAGCCTTACTATACTATGTCGTTTTTTAAGAAAAAAAGCCTTACTATACATGGTCTTTTTTAAACAAAAAAGCCTTACTATACATGGTCATTTTTTAAGAAAAAAGCCTTACTTTACATGGTCTTTTTTGTAAATAAAAAGCCTTACTATACTATGTCGTTTTTAAAGAAAATAAGCCTTACTATACTATGTCGTCTTTAAAGAAAAAAGCCTTACTATACTATGTCGTTTTTTACGAAAAAAAGCCTTACAATACTATGTCGTTTTTTACGAAAAAAAAGCCTTACAATACTATGTGTTTTTTTTTTAAGAAAAGAAGCCTTACTATACAATATCGTTTTTTAAGAAAAAAAGGCTTCCTCTACTATGTCGTTTTTCAAGAAAAAAAGCCATGCTATACTATGTCGTTTTTTAGGAAAAAAAGCCTTACTATACTATGTCGTTTTTTAAAGGAAAAAAGCCATACTATACTATGTCGTTTTTTTAGGGGGAAAAGCCATACTATACTATGTCGGTTTTCAGGGAAAAAGCCTTCCTCTACTATGTCGTTTTTCAAGAAAAAAAGCCATGCTATACTATGTCGTTTTTTTTAGGGGGAAAAAGCCATACTTTACTATGTCGTTTTTTTAGGAAAAAAAGCCTTACTATACTATGTCGTTTTTTAAGAAAAAAAGCCTTACTATACATGGTCTTTTTTAAACAAAAAAGCCTTACTATACATGGTCATTTTTTAAGAAAAAAGCCTTACTTTACATGGTCTTTTTTGTAAATAAAAAGCCTTACTATACTATGTCGTTTTTAAAGAAAATAAGCCTTACTATACTATGTCGTCTTTAAAGAAAAAAGCCTATACTATGTTGTTTTTTAAGAAAAAAGCCTTACTATACTATGTCGTTTTTTACAAAAAAAAAGCCTTACAATACTATGTCGTTTTTTTTTAAAGAAAAAAGCCTTACAATACTATGTCATTTTTTAAGAAAAAAAGCCTTACTATACTATGTCGTCTTTTAAGAAAAACGCTTTACTGTACATGGTCGTTTTTTTTTTTAAATAAAAAAGCCTTACTATACATGGTCATTTTTTAATAAAAACCCTGAATATACATGGTCATTTTTAAAGAAAAAAGCCTGACTATATATACATAGTATTTATTTTTTAAACAAATAAAAGCTTTACTTTACATAGACCACTTTTTTTTAAAAGAAAAAGCCTTACGATGTCCAGCCATTCAAGTCATTTTGCATGCCAGCTTTACGTTTGTACCAAATCTCGGGGTATTCTTTGCTCAGTTATGAAGCACGTCTAATAAGATGAATAAATATTTGACATTATCGTCGACAAGGAAAAAGAGTGTCGCCAAACTTTCGTCAAAACATATACAGACGCTCCCCTACTTACGAACGCAATTGGTTCCGAGCTGGTTCATAAGTTGAATTTGTTTGTAAGTTGATTCAGTGCTATATTTTGTATTATAATTTATGTTTAAGGCCGATATAAGTATATTGAAGGTTTATATAAGTGCATTTGTATGTTTAAGGCTTTTATAAGTAACACGCATTGGTTTGTACTGAAAAAAAAAAAAACATTTAATAAAATGGAGAGAATATGTACAGTACTGTATATAGAGAGAGAGAGAGAGATTTATGTATTAGAAAGTGGCCGAAAGAAGCGATCTAACGACAATTGCACCGTTTTCTTCTTTTTTTCATCATAAATGATGCGGTAGCACTGTATGGCATCATTCAATTGATTTGCAAACTTTGTGCAAGGTTCAATATTTGGGTCCTGCTGCTCCATCTTTCTGTTTAGAAATGGTACCGACGGTCGGTGGAACGATTCAAGTTGTATTCCCGTGCAACGCTCACCACTTTCTCACGCGCATCAAGCTTCGTAATTATTGCCACTGGTTTCAAATGAAATGGCTTGCCTCTTCCTTGCATCTCCTTCACTAGAAGCCTTTCGCTTTTCACCAACCATATTGAATAATGGCTGCACGAGATATTTCATGATAAAAATGAAAAAGGTTCTTTGCGCACTGGAGATACGTCACGCACTTGCGCAACTTGCGCACTGCAACGAACTGGGCAGAGGAAGGTGGATGCTGGGTGAGCCGAGCGCTCTCAGCGCCAGGCGTCGTCGGTATTAGCGGCGGAAAGAAGCACTACTCGGAAAAAGGCCCGCAATACAAAATCGAAGTGACTCACATTTTTCGACATAAACGCAATTTGCAGACATGTTCGTATGTACCGTTGTTCGTAAGTCGAATGTTCGTAAGTAGGGGAGCGTCTGTACTGTATCATTATTATTTAATTTTTAATCATTACTCAAACATTTTGCAAATAAAATTAGAATTCTTCTTGGACATAAAATGTGTGTTGGCTTTCTGGGAGTGGTAAGCAATGTGTCTATTGATTGACCTTTTCTTTTTGCTTTAAGGATCTCGTTGTGACCTTAGTGGATGTGACGGATCATTCGTTCATGTTTTCCTGCTGTCTTTGCCAAGAGGACTTCCCGAGGTCTGTCTGGGAAGAATTGACCAGCATTGCATTCCATTCCATTCCATTCCATTCCATTCCATTCCATTCCATTCAGTGTGTCATTTTAAAACACCTTGATTTTATTTTTGTGTGCAGTTTGAAAGAGAGATATGGCTTTCATATGGAATTTGGGTCATTTCCTGAAGCGCTGATGAAGTGTTTTGGGAAATGTGGGAGCGAACAGAGTTCCAGCGAGTCCAGGTACCCTAGGTTCTCCTCCTTTTGTTTCATCTCCTAAGGAATGTGCACCCCAACAAGTCTTTTTCTCTTTTGTTTTGTTCCCCAGGTATGACTTGGTGCTCTCGTCCGACTCTCCCTCGCTGGACCGCTCAGCCGAATTGAGCATAGTGGCGAGCGACGAGTTTGCCACCGTCACCAGATTGTCTTTGCCGCTCACACGGGCCCCGGTCGAGCAAGTCAAAGAAGAATACGTGGGCGACCTTGTGACTTTGCTCCAGGTGATGCGTGATTCAACTGTCTCATCCTCTTTTGGCTCATGCGGGCGGGGGGCAACAGCACCTGCATTGGACCACATGTTCATGAACACATTGCTCGGGACACCCTAGCTGGCTTGGAGTGAAACTGCAGCACATTTTCAAAATAAGGGCTGGCGTTTTTTACAAATAACGGCCCATTTTTAAAAACCATTTTTTTCTCGTACAAAAGTTGCTATACGGCGTACACCATTTAAAATGATTACAAAAGGTATAAAACACTGGGAAAAAGTATCACTTGACATGTATGATGTTGTCTTTATGTCACAGGCGCAAAAAGAAAGGCAGCAGGTTCAATTGGCGAAGACACGGCAGGATTTAGAACAGGTGGGTTTTTATGTCCACTGTCAAGATACCAAATCGGAATGAACCTTTAACATTGCCCAGAGAGGATGAGGATGAGATTTTGTTTCTAGTCCATGTCCTAATGTGCCATTAGATGCTTTCTGAGAAGACCGAAGAAAGAGTGGCGCTTCTGCGCTGGGAATCGAGAAGTCAAACCAGTTGGCTATCGCTAGTCTTAGACGTGCAGTTTTAGCACCTATCCCTAATTCCTTAACTCCGTCTGGTCCCGTCGAACAAACTCAGACAGTAGACCTTTTGTTCATTGTCATCGAGTTAACAACCATAGTTTTACTCCTACAGTGGTAATACTATATCCAAATGAAACAGCTACAACAAAATGAATGAGTCAAATGTCCTATTGGTCATTAGCGAGCCGTCCGTCATTGCGACGAGCTGCGGACTAAATTTGAGCACTCGGCTGTGGTAAGGCCCTGCTCGATGCCATCTTGTGGATTGCTGACAAACCATCTGTTGGGACCACGTCATAGGTGCAGACCCGCTTGGCAAAAAAAATACAACACCAGTCGGTGCTGGAGCATAAGGTGATCCAACAACACAAGCAGGCAATGGACACCGTGGACCAGCGTCTCAGACAGACGCTGAAATGCCTGGGATTATCATTTCACGATCTGGGGAAGGTTAGTCGTGTTTTTAGTTGTCATTTGTCTGAATGTGGGAACCCTGCTTGATTGATGACCTACTATGTATGGACTGGAAAAATGACGCCATCTGACGTTCTCAGGCTCACAAGATGGTGACGATGTTCCAGCGCCAGTTTGCTACTCTGAACAACAGGCAGAAGACGGAACTCCGGTCATTGTTTGAGGAACAATAACCTAAAATCCAAACTGGCGCACACGGACGGAGGAGGAGGTATGTCGTCGAGCATTAGAATTCGAATCCACTGGCTTAGACCTTCATTTCAAATTCAAGTTGCCAAACCACTTCCGCTGGATCCAATTCATTTCAGAACCAGTGCTAGCTACTGATAGATCTGAAAATACAACTTCAGGAACAGGTTAAGAAAGAGCAAGATCAATTTAAAGGAAATAAGTTTATTACCGGACTGCAGAAATGGGGAGAGCTCAAATAGCGTGATCGCTCACAGTCTGTTGTCCTTGCAGCTTTCACTGAATGACCAGTGAGTGAGTCTTATATACAGGCAAAACTGACAGTTGTCAGCAGGACTTTGAACAGATACGTTTCAGTCATTTGCAGGGCAAAAAGTAATTGATCAGTGTCGGACAGTTGAGTGTTTGTGCTGACATGTCAACCCAATCACAAGACTAAGATTGATTATTCAGTCAGACTGTTGAGTTTTTATGCTGACATGTCAGCCATTCACAATTTGTATGAGAACGATGCTTTTATACTCACAAAAACTGATATAATCTTACAGCTACCTCTGTACTTTTTGTATACGACGACAATGCCCTTGTGGCAAATGAGATGAGAAATGATGAGCGCAAAAATAACCTCTTAACAATGTACGACATTTATAAAACATGACCCTATTTTCCAGGCTCATACTCCAGTGCGACTTATGTTTTTCTCTCTGACCACCAAAAGCCTGTGGTTTTTTTTTTAGGCTGTATTCTGGTTATCTGAAAAACTGTTAAGTTGACCCCGATGCCTAATTAACCTCTTGTTTGGATTTTGGGTTAGTTCTTGGTTTCTAATCCAATCAAATATTGCCCTCCCAAAAATGCGACTTAATACACCATTGCGATTTATACATTTTTCTTTTGTCTTCAGTGTGTTTTCTTTGGCCGGTCGGTGCGACTTATATTCAGGTGCCCTGGAAAAATACGGAAATGTTAGTTTAAGTGAATGCACTACTGTTGATTTATTGCAACCTATGTGCACAAAAATGACAGTGAGAGACCTCAAAGTGGTTATGCACAATCATTTGACGTGATGTTTGGCAGTACGACATAGCTATGTCAACTTCAAAAAACATTGCACTTTGGTTTGTGTGCAGGAGGAATGCGAGGAGCGGCCCCGTTTGTCCCTCCTGACGTGCCGTCAGAGAGAGCAGCTGCTGTGGTCAATCGGCGGATTGCCCCCTGTTTTGCCTGTGTATTTGTAGATCCCAGTAGTCAGTTAAAGATGTTGTTTGAAGCTAACTGCCTCGATTCCCCTCCTGCTTCCCGCACCTGGGTACTAACCCATTCCCGATGGCGCCACAACGACGCGGCGCCATTGTAACAGCGGGAATGCCAGCGCGGCGAGCGGGAGGAAACGTTGCTGAAGTGCAAGATTGCCTCTCTGAACACGGCTCTGCACCAAATGGAGCAGCAAACAAATCGAGCCAGGGAGGCCCAGAAGGTTAGCGGTTCCTTCCACCTGCGGCATTAGGGGAGGGACCGCTAAGTAGTCAACATAATAAGTTGTCAACAACATAAACAAGTACGACTCCCACAATGACCCCCCAGTACCCCTCAAAATTCATTCATCATTTCATAGTATCAGTCATTCCAAAAATTTGGCCTGTATATCATCAAATGTACGTTACGATATGGTTTCATTGGACAATGATGCAATGTTAGTCCATTTTCCACAATTTGATTCAAATCACGGGCCAGGCAGACCAAAAGTACATCTCCATTTGAACATTTATTTCGAATTTTACTACACTTCATTTCAAACAGAAAAACATGTGTTTCATTGTCCTCATTTTTTGACCCACTGTCTGTATACACATTTAACACAACCAGTGTCATTTCCCCTGTAAAAATATAATAAAAACAAAAAACAAACTATAAATACCATTTTGAAAAAATGAGGAACTTTGGTGCTGGATTTAGATGCTCTTGTGGAGCTCAAAATGAAGCTTTTTGTTTTTGAATCAGTTCGAGAATATTCTTCAATAAACTTTCTTCAGGTTTAGCGTTATCAAGGTAGTGTTTTAGTCGTGCCTTGTCTTTTGGATTCTTATTATTATCATTAATGTTGTAATAACAATAAAATCGGATTATTATCAATGCTTTTCTCAATTGTTGTCTTTTTTAATGGTACAAATAAATACATAGTATTATTGTGTATTACTTTTTCAATGTCATTTGACTAAATTGCAAGATCAATCATCCATTCTGGTTAGTCGTAGTGATACATTGTGAACTTGTTTGCAAACTGCAACCGCTAGGAGGAGACGAAGAAGAAGAAGAAGAAGAAGAAGAAGAAGAAGAAGAAGAAGAAGAAGAAGAAGAAGAAGAAGAAGAAGAAGAAGAAGACGAAGAAGAAGAAGAAGAAGACGAAGAAGAAGTGGAGCGTATAAATTTCCCTGGCAATCTTCGCGATAAGTCACGCTATCTATCGCCATGGCTTTGAGACTGACTGAAGTTTTTGAAGTCACCGTTAAGTGTGAAGGCTCCAACGACAGGTAATCTGAGAAAAAGCCTACTTTTTGAGGTCCTTATTGTTGTTTTAGCAAAGATAGTCAAGTTTTGACCTGTCAATTTAGTCCCCGGGGCTATTTTAAAGTTAAGAATTCTGTGTCTAAGTAATGGCGGTGACTATTCCCCGCATACCTGTCAACTTATACGTTTTCCCCTTATTTTATACGTTTTTTGATCATTTCAAATTGTGTACGCCGTATAACAACTTTTGTACGGGATTTTTTTTAAGTACGTTTTTTGTAAAACGGATCTCGTTTGACGCATTTCGGCTCTAATCCGGATCGTCTCGGTCACTGGTAGCAGACGAAAACGCCATCGTCAACTGCTAATATTGTCATGCTTTAAGCATGATATGCGCACACGCATTCCCCTTTCACACGAAACAGGAAAGGATTAAATCATTTCCTGTTTCGTTATTTAAGCAGCTATGGGTCCGAATACATTCACGGTCGCGTCACGACAACGCGGCGCGACCATAACACTTGCACACGTGCACCCTATGTGAGTAAATATGTGCCGCGTTGCATTTGTACGGTTTTCTATTGCTTAATACGGGGGATTCCAATCATTAATACGGGGAGGAATTGGCCCAGGTTGACAGGTATGTACCCGGTAACCTTTCAATTTCTTGGACTATTTAACCGTTAAGAATTCTGTGTCTAGTTTAATTCTAGTCAAAGGTATTAGTAGACAACAAAATACTGACACATTTAACATTTGTGGCTGGTCAATTCGATGCCAATTTCAAAATACTACATGTCTGCAGAAGTTGCTTGTATCAACCCTGAAAACAGTCCTTTATACTTGCAGAAAAAAAAACCTCCGCATCACCGTGGGACTTCAGCCGAGCACAAGTGATCCTCAAAAACACGTGAGTACAGCATTTTTTTTTCAAATCTATCAAAAAATCCTGTGCTTTACTGTCTTCATGTTAAATAAAAGTGCCATGAGAAAAGTCTTCATTATTGAGAATGAGTGACATTGCAACCTCAATTTAAACCATCCATGTCTTGTGGCCAAATTTGTGTTACACATGGAAATAGCATGTACAGACGCTCCCCTACTTACAAACGAAGGAGTTAGGTTCCGAGCGGTTGTTCATAAGTTGAATTAGTTGGTAAGTTGATTCAGTGCTATATTTTGTATTATAATTTATGTTTAAGGCCGATATAAGTATATTGAAGGTTTATATAAGTGCATTTGTATGTTTAAGGCTTTTATAAGTAACACGCATTGGTTTGTACTGAAAAAAAAAAAAACATTTAATAAAATGGAGAGAATATGTACAGTACTGTATATAGAGAGAGAGAGAGAGATTTATTTATTAGAAAGTGGCCGAAAGAAGCGATCTAACGACAATTGCACCGTTTTCTTCTTTTTTTCATCATAAATGATGCGGTAGCACTGTATGGCATCATTCAATTGATTTGCAAACTTTGTGCAAGGTTCAATATTTGGGTCCTGCTGCTCCATCTTTCTGTTTAGAAATGGTACTGACGGTCGGTGGAACGATTCAAGTTGTATTCCCGTGCAACGCTCACCACTTTCTCACGCGCATCAAGCTTCGTAATTATTGCCACTGGTTTCAAATGAAATGGCTTGCATCTCCTTCACTAGAAGCCTTTCGCTTTTCACCAACCATATTGAATAATGGCTGCACGAGATATTTCATGATAAAAATGAAAAAGGTTCTTTGCGCACTGGAGATACGTCACGCACTTGCGCAACTTACGCACTGCAACGAACTGGGCAGAGGAAGGTGGATGCTGGGTGAGCCGAGCGCTCTCAGCGCCAGGCGTCGTCGGTATTAGCGGCGGAAAGAAGCACTACTCGGAAAAAGGCGCGCAATACAAAATCGAACTTGCGAACATTTTTCAACATAAACGCAATTTGCAGACATGTTCGTATGTACCGTTGTTCGTAAGTCGAATGTTCGTAAGTAGGGGAGCGTCTGTACTGTATCATTATTATTTATTTTTAATCATTACTCAAACATTTTGCAAATAAAATTAGAATTCTTCTTGGACATAAAATGTGTGTTGGCTTTCTGGGAGTGGTAAGCAATGTGTCTATTGATTGACCTTTTCTTTTTGCTTTAAGGATCTCCTTGTTACATTAGCCGATGACACGGATCGTTCTTTCCTGTTTGCCTGCCGTCTTTGCCAAGAGGACTTCCCGAGGTCTGTCTGGGAAGAATTGACCAGCATTGCATTCCATTCCAATCCATTCAGTGTGTCATTTTAAAACACCTTGATTTGATTTTTGTGTGCAGTTTGAAAGAGAGGTATGGCCTTCTAGCTCAATTCGGCTCATTTCCTGAAGCGCTGATGAAGGCTTTTGGGAAATGTGGGAGCGCGCAGAGTTCCAGCGAGTCCAGGTACCCTAGGTTCTCCTCCTTTTGTTTCATCTCCTAAGGAATGTGCACCCCAACAAGTCTTTTTCTCTCTTGTTTTCTTCCACAGGTCTGACTTGGTGCTCTCGTCTGACTCTCCCTCGCTGGACGGCTCAGCCGAATTGAGCATAGTGGCGAGCAACGAGTTTTCCAGCGTCACCAGATTGTCTTTGCCGCTCACACGGGCCACGGTCGAGCAGGTCAATAAATACCTGAGGAACCGTGTGACTTTGCTCCAGGTGATGCGTGATTCAACTGTCTCATCCTCTTTTGGCTCATGCGGGCGGGGGGCAACAGCACCTGCATTGGACCACATGTTCATGAACACATTGCTCGGGACACCCTAGCTGGCTTGGAGTGAAACTGCAGCACATTTTCAAAATAAGGGCTGGCGTTTTTTACAAATAACGGCCCTTTTTTAAAAACATTTTTTTCTCGTACAAAAGTTGTTATACGGCGTACACCATTTAAAATGATTAGAAAAGGTATAAAACACTGGGAAAATGTATCACTTGACATGTATGATGTTGTCTTTATGTCACAGGCAGAAAAAAAAAGGCTGCAGGTTCAATTGGCGAAGACACAGGAGGATTTAGAACAGGTGGGTTTTTATGTCCACTGTCAAGATACCAAATTGGAATGAACCTTTAACATTGCCCAGAGAGGATGAGGATGAGATTTTGTTTCTAGTCCATGTCCTAATGTGCCATTAGAGGCTTTCTGAGAAGACCGAAGAGTTGGCGCGTCTGCGCTGGGAATCGAGAAGTCAAACCAGTTCGCTATCGCTAGTCTTAGACGTGCAGTTTTAGCACCTATCCCTAATTCCTTAACTCCGTCTGGTCCCGTCGAACAAACTCAGACAGTAGACCTTTTGTTCATTGTCATCGAGTTAACAACCATAGTTTTACTCCTACAGTGGTAATACTATATCCAAATGAAACAGCTCCAACAAAATGAATGAGTCAAATGTCCTATTGGTCATTAGCGAGCCGTCCGTCATTGCGACGAGCTGCGGACTAAATTTGAGCACTCGGCTGTGGTAAGGCCCTGCTCGATGCCATCTTGTGGATTGCTGACAAACCTTCTGTTGGGACCACGTCATAGGCGCAGAGCTGCTTGCAGCAGCAAACTCCGCACCGGTCGGAGGTGGAGCAGGCAATGGACACCGTGGACCAGCATCTCAGACAGGCGCTGCAATGCCTGGCATTACCATTTCCCGATCCCAACAAGGTTAGTCGTGTTTTTAGTTGTCATTTGTCTGAATGTGGGAACCCTGCTTGATTGATGACCTACTATGGACTGGAAAAGTGACGCCATCTGACCTTCTCAGGCTGCCGATATATTGAGGGAGTGTCAGCTCGAGATGGCTGCTCTGCAAGGCAGGCAGATGGCGGAACGCCTGAAGTTGGTTGAGGGACAACCATCTGACCAACAAGGCACAAAGAGGAGGCGACCATCACCAACGTAAAATCCGAACTGGCGCACACGGACCGAGGAGGAGGTATGTCGTCGAGCATTAGAATTCGAATCCACTGGCTTAGACCTTCATTTCAAATTCAAGTTGCCAAACCACTTCCGCCGGATCCAATTCATTTCATAACCAGTGCTAGCTACCTCTGTACTTTTTGTATACGACGACAATGCCCTTGTTTTATCGAGTCAAATACTCATGTGATTGGACACCGCTTGATTGGACGCCTGGCGCCCAAGTCAGTTCAGTTGAGTAGCGAGCGACTTACGACTTCATCTGAAGTCTTCCAACGGCCATGTTGGATGGGGCAACGTTCCCATTCATGAAATTGCATCAAAATCTGCTTCAGTCAAACTCAAACTCATTTCTCAACCGATGTTGGCGTGGGACGTCCAATTTGGAGTCAGATGCTTGCCCGTTTTGGATGATTTTAGTCTTTTTTTTTTTTTTTTTTCTCGCAGACGAATGGCATCTGATCTTCGGCGACCCCACCAAGTTCGGCTTGGGTCTCTTCTCGGTTTGCTTCGACGTGCTCTTTGTGGTTCAGCATTACTGCCTGTACCGCTCGCCTTACCAGGAGATCCGACAGTGCCGGTGAAGCCCCGCCCCCTGACCTCCTCGCATTTGAAGGCTCAAAAAAGACTTGATTTTTCTATTTCCTCCTGCACGTATGTAGCCACGCACATTCTGTAAATACACTGAAAAATGAATAAAAACGGTAATGGGCATGAACTTTTTTTGGGTGTGGATTCTGAAGAATTGCTCCCCTTTATGAAATAAATATGATTATGAGATAAATTGGCCATTCCTTGCCAAAAACATGTTTTTCCCCCTTCCCCGTTTTTCTTTCGAACACGAAAAATTTTTTCTCAAAGTGTCAACAACAAACCACCGTCGAGCCGTCAATCAAAACACGTCCACCTAATGCTGGCACTTCCGGTGCTCATCCGTTAGAGGGCGCTACAGGACCCGTTTGGCCTCTTCCTCCTCCTCCTCCACTGTGCCGATGATGATGATGATGATGATGATGATGATGATGATGATGATGATGATGAGAAGGAGGGGGCGGTGTCAAATGCTCTTCTTGCACTTAAAGCAGGACAAAGCCCGCTCGTCGTCAATCCCTCGACTGGTCGCTCACGTGGATCATCATGCTTGGTCTCGTCTGCGTCATTTTCTCAGGTGACTTTATTTTTTGTATTTTTTTGCCTTCTTGTTTCCATTTTTAAATGACACCGAATCAGGGCTTTTTCCTTCTTCCTTTTTATCCTTTCAAAAATGGACTTGACACAATTATTATTGGCAGAAGGATTCTTCTCAGAAAAAAAAACATTCTAAAGACTCATTTGACAGCCAGAGACGTCCAAGCCATCGGGCGTGGGCGGGCGGCGGGGAATAAATGACATGTTTATAAAACCGGCCACCCTACCCCGTTCGATATGAAGAAACATTTCTTGCCCCCTACCTAGTAAATGCCCTCCGGTCGGCCATCTTGGTAGGGGCGACGTTCCCATGCATTGTCATTCAAATCAAGTCATAACAAGCTTCTTTGATGCGGTTAGAGGGTGCTAGACTCCCGATCCAATTGACGTGGGAGGGCAAAAACAATGTTCGTTTGCTGCCGACCTCCCACTTCAAATGAATTTGGACGTCTACCAATGATAAACACACTGGTGGGAAGGTCCACCTTGGCCAGAGGGTGGAAAAAATGGATTTTTTAAATCTCATTGTCTACAAGAGGTCCAATCCATTTCAAATGGGAGGCATTGGTGGGCGCTGACAGACATTTCGCTGTGGTGTTTGCATGTTCTCCCCGGCCCTCTCTCTGTGGCTTTTCTCTGGGTATCCTGCAGATATTCAGCGCGGCTAGGCTAACTCGCTAACATCTGTCTGTGGCCAAGAGGACGAAGAGGGTGACGAGACCCGCCCGCCGTCTGCTCCGCCCTTCAGCCCCGCCCACCAACACCACGCTGTCGCTCCTACCGGCTCAGGAGGTCGTGGAGGACCGGCACGGCCATGGAGCATGTCAAGAACAATAACGGCGTGCTATGGACGTTTTTTTTATGGCAAAAAAGGGGAAACCTGTCTACGTTAGCAGAAGTAAGATTAATATTAATATCTATCGCCACTAATGGCAGGCACTGAAATGTGGTTTTTCCATTCCATTGAATTGAACGCTTTTATTGTCATGATACAAGTATAATGAAGTCCACAAAAAAACAACAACAAACGAATAAAAAAATCAATCAATTATATCAAATAATAATCAATAAATAAGTAGTCAACATAATAAGTAGTCAACATAATAAGTTGTCAACAACATAAACAAGTACGACTCCCACAATGACCCCCCAATACCCCTCAAAATGCATTCATCATTTCATAGTACCAGTCATTCCAAAATTTCGGCCTGTATATCATCAAATGTACGTTACGATATGGTTTCATTGGACAATGATGCAATGTTAGTCCATTTTCCACAATTTGATTCAAATCACGGGCCAGGCAGACCAAAAGTACATCTCCATTTGAACATTTATTTCGAATATGACTACACTTCATTTCAAACAGAAAAACATGTGTGTCATTGTCCTCATTTTTTGACCCATTCTGTCTGTATACACATTTAACACAACCAGTGTCATTTCCCCTGTAAAAATATAATAAAAACAAAAAACAAACTATAAATACCATTTTGAAAAAATGAGGAACTTTGGTGCTGGATTTAGATGCTCTTGTGGAGCTCAAAATGAAGGTTTTTGTTTTTGAATCAGTTTGAGAATATTTTTCAGGTTTAGCGTTATCAAGGTAGTGTTTTAGTCGTGCCTTGTCTTTGTTATCATTTGGATTCTTATTATCATTAATGTTGTAATAATAATAAAATCGGATTATTATCAATGTTTTTCTCAATTGTTGTCTTTTTTAATGGTACAAATACATAGTATTATATTATGTATTACTTTTTAAATGTCATTTGACTAAATTGCAAGATCAATCATCCATCCTGGTTAGTCGTAGTGATACATTGTGAAGAATGTTGCTTTATTAATAATAAAAATAAATAAATAAATGAAACATGACACATATCACATAACTTCACACAGTCGAGGACACTGTATGCGTTGCGCGGCACACTGCTAGAGAGATGCGCTGTAACAGCCATTGACACTCGCGTGGCTCATTTGAAACAGCCACGAAGTTGTTTGCAAACTGCCAACAAAACCGCTAGGAGAAGACGAAGAAGAAGTGGAAGCGTTTAAATTTCAACCGGCAATCCTCGCAACGAGTCACGCTATCTCCCGCCATGGATGTTAAGCATAATGAAGTTTATGAAGTCATCGTTAGCTCTCAAGGCTGCAACGAAAGGTAATTAAAAAAAAAAGCCTACTTGTTGAGGTCCTTATTGTTGTTTTAGCAAAGATAGTCAAGTTTTGACCTGTCAATTTAGGTAACCGTTCAGAGAGAAGGTCAGCCAGTTTTACACAGTCACTCAAGTTTCTTTGAGGCTCACAAGGGCCTCCGGCGAGCAAGTCAAGGAATACCTGGGGTACCGTGTGACTTTGCTCCAGGTGATGCGTGATTCAACCGTCTCATCCTCTTTTGGCTCATGCGGGCGGGGGGCAACAGCACCTGCATTGTACCACATGTTCATTAACATTGTTCTTTTTGGTTAAAAGGATCTCGTTGTGACATTAGTGGATGTGACGGATCATTCGTTCATGTTTTCCTGCTGTCTTTGCCAAGAGGACTTCCCGAGGTCTGGCTGGGAAGAATTGACCAGCATTGCATTCCATTCCATTCAGTGTGTGTCATTTTAAAAACACCTTGATTTGATTTTTGTGTGCAGTTTGAAAGCGAGGTATGGCCTTCAAGCTCAATTCGAGTCATTTCCTGAAGCCCTGATGGAGGTTTTTGGGAAATGTGGGAGCGAGCAGAGTTCCAGCGAGTCCAGGTACCCTAGGTTCTCCTCCTTTTGTTTCATCTCCTAAGGAATGTGCACCCCAACAAGTCTTTTTCTCTTTTGTTTTGTTCCCCAGGTATGACTTGGTGCTCTCGTCCGACTCTCCCTCGCTGGACAGCTCTGCCGAATTGAGCATGGTGGCGACCGACGAGTTGTCCGTCGTCACCAAATTGTCTTTGCCGCTCACACGGGCCCCGGTGGAGCAGGTCAATTCCTACTTGAGCAACAGTCTGTCTTTTCTGTCTGCAGAAGTTGCCTGAAAACAGTCCTTTATACTTACAGAACAAAATACCTCCGCATCACCATTGCAGTTCAGCCGAGCACGAGTGATCCTGGAAAACACAAGTTGTTCTGCACCACCAAATTGTCTTTGCCGCTCACACGGGCCCCGGTCGAGCAAGTCAACGAAGAATACGTGGGGGACCTCGTGACTTTGCTCCAGGTGATGCGTGATTCAACTGTCTCATCCTCTTTTGGCTCATGCGGGCGGGCGGGCAACAGCACCTGCATTGTACCACATTGTTATGATCGGGGGTCGCGTTCCTCCTCGGACGCTCCAGCGCGACCAATTTGCATGGGTTCTGACGTCACCACAGGAGGGGGAGGCGCAGCCGCTGCGGGGGAACCCGGAAGCAGGCGCCGAAGTCCAAGCATGGCGCCCACCTGCGAACCTGCGAGTCACCTCGCCGCTGCCCTCGTTGTCTCTCTAGTTGGCTGGCTGTCGATCCGGATGGCCAATTCCACGAGCGCGTCGAGGGACCCTGGTTCCTCTCGGATCGCCAGCTCCTCCCGCATCTCCACATTCAGCCGTCGTGGAGGGAGGGCGGAGTCATTAAAGGCACTCTCGGCGGCTAAGATGCGGAATTCGACCGAGTCTTTTGCCACGCTCCGGACGCCTTGTCTGAGAGCTCTTAAGCGCCCACCGGCGAAGATCTTTCGCATCTCTGCGGTCAATAAGTCGTAGGAGGTACAAATGCGGGAGCCCCGCTCCCATTCGGTGCTCGCCCAGGCTAGGGCCTCATCACGAAGGCAGCCGATCAGGTAAGCGATCTTGGCTCGGTCCGAGGTGTGGGTGAGGCTCGGTTGTTCAAACACCAACTGCCATTGAACCAGGAAGCGCCGGCATGCGCCGAGATCTCCACCGTAGGGGGGCCTTAGGTCCCTGTTGCGGCGATATCGGTGTTACCAGGGGAGCGGCTGGGGTTAGCTGTGCACTTGGTGAATGAGGCAAAGAATTGAGTAGTGCTCGTATGTCATCCAGGGGTCTCAGCCATGCTCGATACCTTAGAACAGAGGTACGCAATAGCTTGGGTATGCTGTTCCAAAGGGACTGCTCTGAAAGCGGTCACTCCAAACTTCCAAAAACTCCACAACGCCCATTTTGACAAGCTGGAGTCCATCGACGACTACCTGCAGAGGAAGAAGGGCAAGAAGACGGCACCTGCACCCGCCCAAGAGACCAAAGTGGCGAAGACCGCTCGCGTGTCCTTGTTCAGCCCGGCGCCCCACAGGAAGAAGAACGACGCCCAGTCCAAAAACAAGATGGCCGACAAAGGCAAAGATGTTGCCAAATTGGGTCGGAGGGGGCCTGGCCTGCGCCCGCGGGATCGTGCTGTTATGATCGGGGGTGGAAGAGCCCAAAGCAGGCGAGGGTGGGAGTCTGCTTCTCCAATCTTGATTAGAATGATCCAAGTGAAAGGCCAGGCACCAGAGGGGATGGCGTCGGGATGGCGTCGGGATGGCGTCGGGATGGCGTCGGCGTGTCGTTAGGCGTATCCGTGGTCGTGGAGGCCGAGCGTAGTCGGAATCCTGGGAGCAAAACAAGAGGTCTTAAATCAACGAAGGAAGGCGAGAAAATACAAGCAGGTACGTCCCTCACTGTGAGCAGATCAGACGATCCCGCAGTGTGGTCCTGTTCTTGGTGGCCTTAAATACTCCTCACTGGCTAATGACTCACACCTGGCAGCCCTCGAGTCATTAGAGGCAGGGGTGTCAAACATACGGCCCGCGGGCCGGAACCGGCCCCCAAGGAGGTTCGATCAGGCCCGCAGGATCATTTGAAAGTGGAAAAAAATGCATCAAAGACATGGAATTCATATTCTTAATTCCCTGCAATTCACGGATTATCCGCTAAGGGGCGCACTCTTTCCATCAGAGTAGAAGACAAGCTGCATCACTGAGACAGAAACTTTCTTCATTACACATTTCAAATCACTCTCCTTAGTTTGTAAGGTGCACGCAAAGATTACATTTTGATTTTATATGCGTATGTGTAAGTGGTTTAAAAATTCCTTTCATTAAAAGTCTCTTTTAATCTTAAAGTGCATGACTATATTTTTCAGTACCAATTCAAGTTTTGTGCCTTTGTACAATCAGTGGGATCCGTTGCAATGCCTATTTGTGAATGATAAAAGTCAATTGCACATTTATCTAAGGAAATATGAGGTGTTTCATGAAAGGATAGTTCATTCCATTTCAATATTTTCCTAATGTTCTTGTGCTTCTTTACACCAAAACAAAGGAAAGACATGATATTTGGGTTATTTATAGCAGAGCATGGTATCATTTTAATGGTCCGGCCCACTTGACATCTCCCTAGGCCGCCGTATGTGGCCCACCATGCCAAATGACTTTGACAGCCCTGCATTAGAGGCAGGACCTGTGGTTGGGTGGCGGGCGCAACCAGCCACCAATCTCGTCTGGGGCCTGACACACATGTTTATGAACACATTGCTCGGGACATCCTAGCTGGCTTGGAGTGAAACTGCAGCACATTTTCAAAATAAGGGCTGGCGGAAAAGTTAGACACGGAGCAAAAATGTTCCACTGTGAGAGTGAAAGATCCACACCACAACAGACCGACACACACAAAAAACACACAAATAAAACCACATTATTCACCTTGACTACTGTCTATGTACATTGCTTACTGACACTGTCTATATTTCTATAGTGAAAAGGGCAGTAGTGACTGACGCGCGGGTGCATGTCAGGCTCAAAGCCTGACACCATTAGCAATCGACGATCATGTTTTTGTCTGCTACCAGTGACCGACCGAGACTATCCGGATCAGAGCCAAACTTTCTTCAGGTTTAGCGTTATCAAGGTAGTGTTTTAGTCGTGCCTTGTCTTTCTTGTCATTTGGATTCTTATGATTATTATTATCATTAATGTTGTAATAACAATAAAATCGGATTATCATCAATGCTTTTCTCAATTGTTGTCTTTTTTATGGTACAAATAAATACATAGTATTATTGTGTATTACTTTTTCAATGTCATTTGACTAAATTGCAAGATCAATCATCCATTCTGGTTAGTCGTAGTGATACATTGTGAAGTTGTTTGCAAACTCCCAACAAAACCGCTAGGAGGAGACGAAGAAGAGAAACACGAAGAAGAAGAAGAAGAAGAAGAAGAAGAAGAAGAAGAAGAAGAAGAAGAAGAAGAAGAAGAAGAAGAAGAAGAAGAAGAAGAAGAAGAAGAAGAAGAAGAAGAAGAAGAAGAAGAAGAAGAAGAAGAAGAAGAAGAAGAACAAGAAGAAGAAGAAGAAGAAGAAGAAGAAGTGGAAGCGTATAAATTTCCCCGGCAATCTTCGCGATAAGTCACGCTATCTATCGCCATGGCTTTGAGACTGACTGAAGTTTTTGAAGTCACCGTTAAGTGTGAAGGCTCCAACGACAGGTAATCTGAGAAAAAGCCTACTTTTTGAGGTCCTTATTGTTGTTTTAGCAAAGATAGTCAAGTTTTGACCTGTCAATTTAGTCCCCGGGGCTATTTTAAAGTTAAGAATTCTGTGTCTAAGTAATGGCGGTGACTATTCCCCGCATACCTGTCAACTTATACGTTTTCCCCTTATTTTATACGTTTTTTGATCATTTCAAATTGTGTACGCCGTATAACAACTTTTGTACGGGATTTTTTTTAAGTACGTTTTTTGTAAAACGGATCTCGTTTGACGCATTTCGGCTCTAATCCGGATCGTCTCGGTCACTGGTAGCAGACGAAAACGCCATCGTCAACTGCTAATATTGTCATGCTTTAAGCATGATATGCGCACACGCATTCCCCTTTCACACGAAACAGGAAAGGATTAAATCATTTCCTGTTTCGTTATTTAAGCAGCTATGGGTCCGAATACATTCACGGTCGCGTCACGACAACGCGGCGCGACCATAACACTTGCACACGTGCACCCTATGTGAGTAAATATGTGCCGCGTTGCATTTGTACGGTTTTCTATTGCTTAATACGGGGGATTCCAATCATTAATACGGGGAGGAATTGGCCCAGGTTGACAGGTATGTACCCGGTAACCTTTCAATTTCTTGGACTATTTAACCGTTAAGAATTCTGTGTCTAGTTTAATTCTAGTCAAAGGTATTAGTAGACAACAAAATACTGACACATTTAACATTTGTGGCTGGTCAATTCGATGCCAATTTCAAAATACTACATGTCTGCAGAAGTTGCTTGTATCAACCCTGAAAACAGTCCTTTATACTTGCAGAAAAAAAAACCTCCGCATCACCATGGGACTTCAGCCGAGCACAAGTGATCCTCAAAAACACGTGAGTACAGCATTTTTTTTTCAAATCTATCAAAAATCCTGTGCTTTACTGTCTTCATGTTAAATAAAAGTGCCATGAGAAAAGTCTTCATTATTGAGAATGAGTGACATTGCAACCTCAATTTAAACCATCCATGTCTTGTGGCCAAATTTGTGTTACACATGGAAATAGCATGTACAGACGCTCCCCTACTTACGAACGAAGGAGTTAGGTTCCGAGCGGTTGTTCATAAGTTGAATTAGTTGGTAAGTTGATTCAGTGCTATATTTTGTATTATCATTTATCTTTAAGGCCGATATAAGTATATTGAAGGTAAATATAAGTGCATTTGTATGTTTAAGGCTTGTATAAGTAACACGCATTGGTTTGTACTGAAAAAAAAAACATTTAATAAAATGGAGAGAATATGTACAGTACTGTATAGAGAGAGAGAGAGAGAGAGAGAGATTTATGTATTAGAAACTGGCCGAAAGAAGCGATCTAACGACAATTGCACCGTTTTCTTCTTTTTTTCATCATAAATGATGCGGTAGCACTGTATGGCATCATTCAATTGATTTGCAAACTTTGTGCAACGTTCAATATTTGGGTCCTGCTGCTCCATCTTTCTGTTTATAAATGGTACTGACGGTCGGTGGAACGATTCAAGTTGTATTCCCGTGCAACGCTCACCACTTTCTCACGCGCATCAAGCTTCGTAATTATTGCCACTGGTTTCAAATGAAATGGCTTGCATCTCCTTCACTAGAAGCCTTTCGCTTTTCACCAACCATATTGACTAATGGCTGCACGAGATATTTCATGATAAAAATGAAAAAGGTTCTTTGCGCACTGGAGATACGTCACGCACTTGCGCAACTTACGCACTGCAACGAACTGGGCAGAGGAAGGTGGATGCTGGGTGAGCCGAGCGCTCTCAGCGCCAGGCGTCGTCGGTATTAGCGGCGGAAAGAAGCACTACTCGGAAAAAGGCGCGCAATACAAAATCGAAGTGACTCACATTTTTCGACATAAACGCAATTTGCAGACATGTTCGTATGTACCGTTGTTCGTAAGTCGAATGTTCGTAAGTAGGGGAGCGTCTGTACTGTATCATTATTATTTATTTTTCATCATTACTCAAACATTTTGCAAATAAAATTAGAATTCTTCTTGGACATAAAATGTGTGTTGGCTTTCTGGGAGTGGTAAGCAATGTGTCTATTGATTGACCTTTTCTTTTTGGTTTAAGGATCTCGTTGTGAAATTGGTGGATGTGCCGGATCATTCTTTCATGTTTTCCTGCCGTCTATGCCAAGAGGACTTCCTGAGGTCTGTCTGGGAAGAATTGACCAGCATTGCATTCCATTCCATTCAGTGTGTCATTTTAAAACACCTTTATTTTATTTTTGTGTGCAGTTTAAAAGTGAGGTATAACCTTCAAATGCAATTCGAGTCATTTCCTGAAGCGCTGATGAAGTGTTTTGGGAAATGTGGGAGCGAACAGAGTTCCAGCGAGTTCAGGTACCCTAGGTTCTCCTCCTTTTGTTTCATCTCCTAAGGAATGTGCACCCCAACAAGTCTTTTTCTCTTTTGTTTTCTTCCGCAGGCATGACTTGCTGCTCTCCTCCGACTCTCCCTCGCTGGACGGCTCAGCCCAATTGAGCATAGTGGCGAGCGACGAGTTTTCCAGCGTCACCAGATTGTCTTTGACACTCACACGGGCCACGGTCGAGCAAGTCAATGAATACGTGGGTGACCTCGTGACTTTGCTCCAGGTGATGCGTGATTCAACTGTCTCATCCTCTTTTGGCTCATGCGGGCGGGGGGCAACAGCACCTGCATTGGACCACATGTTCATGAACACATTGCTCGGGACACCCTAGCTGGCTTGGAGTGAAACTGCAGCACATTTTCAAAATAAGGGCTGGCGTTTTTTACAAATAACGGCCCTTTTTTAAAAACCATTTTTTTCTCGCACAAAAGTTGTTATACGGCGTACACCATTTAAAATGATTACAAAAGGTATAAAACACTGGGAAAATGTATCACTTGACATGTATGATGTTGTCTTTATGTCACAGGCAGAAAAAGAAAGGCTGCAGGTTCAATTGGCGAAGACACAGGAGGATTTAGAACAGGTGGGTTTTTATGTCCACTGTCAAGATACCAAATTGGAATGAACCTTTAACATTGCCCAGAGAAGATGAGGATGAGATTTTGTTTCTAGTCCATGTCCTAATGTGCCATTAGATGCTTTCTGAGAAGACCGAAGAAAGAGTGGCGCTTCTGCGCTGGGAATCGAGAAGTCAAACCAGTTGGCTATCGCTAGTCTTAGACGTGCAGTTTTAGCACCTATCCCTAATTCCTTAACTCCGTCTGGTCCCGTCGAACAAACTCAGACAGTAGACCTTTTGTTCATTGTCATCGAGTTAACAACCATAGTTTTACTCCTACAGTGGTAATACTATATCCAAATGAAACAGCTACAACAAAATGAATGAGTCAAATGTCCTATTGGTCATTAGCGAGCCGTCCGTCATTGCGACGAGCTGCGGACTAAATTTGAGCACTCGGCTGTGGTAAGGCCCTGCTCGATGCCATCTTGTGGATTGCTGACAAACCATCTGTTGGGACCACGTCATAGGTGCAGACCCGCTTGGAGGAGCGAATCCGGCACCAGTCGGTGGTGCAGCGTACGGTGACTCGACATCATCACCAGCTAACGTCGACCGTGGGCATCCGCTTACAGCACGTGCTGGATTGCCTGCGGTCACCGAACGAAATGTTGAGGGTTAGTAGTGTTTTTAGTTGTCATTTGTCTGAATGTGGGAACCCTGCTTGATTGATGACCTACTATGGACTGGAAAAATGACGCCATCTGACGTTCTCAGGTTCGCAGGATGGTGTTGATGTTGAAGCGCAGGTTTACTGCTGTCCACTCCAGGCAGGAGATGGAGCTCCGGTCATTGTTTGAGGAACAATAACCTAAAATCCGAACTGGCGCACACGGACCGAGGAGGAGGTATGTCATCGAGCGTTAGAATTCGAATCCACTGGCTTAGACCTTCATTTCAAATTCAAGTTGCGAAACCACTTCACAGCTCTGCATCAAACCAATGGAGCCTGGAGTGGAGTGGAGTGGGGTGAGGTGGGGTGTTGTGTGGTGTTGTGTTGAAATAAACTACACATTTGTGAACCCTGGCTCTGCCGTCTATTGCTGTTAGGGTAATATTAACAGTTATATAAAGTGCAAAGTTATCACAAGCATGATATATAAACAAGAACGATAGTACAGACAGACGCTCCCCTACTTACGAACGAAGGAGTTAGGTTCTGAGCGATTGTTCATAAGTTGAATTTGTTTGTAAGTTGATTCAGTGCTATATTTTGTATTATAATTTATGTTTAAGGCCTATAGAACTATATTGAAGGTTTATATAAGTGCATTTGTATGTTTAAGGCTTGTATAAGTAACACCCATTGGTTTGTACTGAAAAAAACATTTAATAAAATGGAGAGAATATGTACAGTACGGTATATAGAGAGAGAGAGAGCGAGAGATTTATGTATTAGAAAGTGGCCGAAAGAAGCGATCTAACGACAATTGCACAGGTTTTTTCTTTTTTTTTTCATCATAAATGATGCGGTAGCACTGTATGGCATCATTCCATTGATTTGCAAACTTTGTGCAAGGTTCAATATTTGGGTCTTGCTGCTCCATCTTTCTGTTTATAAATGGTACTGACGGTCGAACGCTTCAATGCCCGTGAAACGCTCACCACTCTCACGCGCATCAAGCTTCGTTATTATTGCCACTCGTTTCAAATGAAATGGCTTGCCTCTTCCTTGCAACTCCCTCAATAGAAGCCTTTAGCTTTTCACCAACCATATTGAATAATGGCTGCACGAGATATTTCATGATAAAAATGAAAAAGGTTCTTTGCACACTGGAGATACATTCACGCACTTCCGCACTGCAACGAAGAAGAAGGTAGATGCTGGGTGAGCTGAGCTCTCACAGCGCCAGGCGTCGGTATTAGCGGCGGAAAGAAGTACTACTCCGAAAAAGGCGCGAAATACAAAATTGAACTTGCGAACATTTTTGGACCGACTGTCGAACACCACAAGGAACCACCCCTCCCAACTGTCTTCTGTTTTGCTGAAAAAAATGACAAAGTCTTTATTTGAATGAAAAAAGGATTACCCATTTACTGAACTACTAGTGTAGTGATTAGTCAAACGAGAGCGGGATTCGAACCCCATCTCCCACATGGCAGTCACATCCACTAATTTGAGGTCTGTCTGACCCATTGTCTTTGCCACTGGACCACAGTGACTTCTGAAATGAGATGATTGGAAGTTATATTTATCATTTTCATCACCTCAATAAACAATTTGAGATTTGCAAAGAGTGGACTTGAACTCACTCCAGATTTGAACTTGTGTCCAACTTCAATTTCAACCCATTGTTCTTGCCACTGGACCACAGTGTCTTCTGAAATGATGTGATTGGAAGTTATACAGACGCTCCCCTACTTACGAACATTCAACTTACGAACAACGGTACATACGAACATGTCTGCAAATTGCGTTTAAGTCCAAAAATGTTCGCAAGTCCAATTTTGTATTTCGCGTCTTTTTCGGAGTAGTACTCCTTTCCGCCGCTAATACCGACGCCTGGCGCTGTGAGAGCTCAGCTCACCCAGCATCTACCTTCTTCGTTGCAATGCGGAAGTGCGTGAATGTATCTCCAGTGTGCAAAGAACCTTTTTCATTTGTATCATTAAATATCTCATGCATCCAATATTGAATATGGTTGGTAAAAAGCTAAAGGCTTCTATTGAGGGAGTTGCAAGGAAGAGGCAAGCCATTTCATTTGAAACGAGTGGCAATAATAACGAAGCTTGATGCGCGTCAGAAAGTGGTGAGCGTTGCACATTCAGTACCATTTATAAACAGAAAGATCGAGCAGCAGGACCCAAATATTGAACGTTGCACAAAGTTTGCAAATCAATTGAATGATGCCATACAGTGCTACTGCATCATTTATGATGAAAAAAAGAAGAAAACTGTGCAATCGTCATTAGGTCGCTTCTTTTGGCCAGTTTCTAATACATAAATCTATCTCTCTCTCTACAGTACTGTACATATTCTCTCCATTTTATTAATTTTTTTTTTTTTTCAGTACAAACCAATGCGTGTTACTTATACAAGCCTTAAACATACAAATGCACTTATATAAACCTTCAATATACTTATATAGGCCTTAAACATAAATTATAATACAAAATATAGCACTAAATCAACTTACAAACAAATTCAACTTATGAACAATCGCTCGGAACCAATTGCGTTCGTAAGTTGAGGAGTGTCTGTATTTATCCTTTTAATTACCTCAATAAACAATTTGAGAATTGCAAAGAGTGGAATCAAACTCACTTCTGATTTGAACTTGAGTCCACCTGAAGTTCTGACCCATTGTCTTTGCCACTGCACCACTGTAAAGTTGGAAGTTGTATTTATCCTTTTCATTACTGTAATAACTTTGCAGTTTATATAACTGTTAATATATCCATAACAGCAATAGACGGCGGAGCCAGGGTAAAACACGTGTAGCTCTTTATTGCCACTGTCCAACAACAACCACACACACACACAAACAAACCGGACACACAACACTACTACGTCCGGGTTACGCTGTGCTACCCCACGGCTCCAGGTGGCGTGGTTAAACACACTTCCATAACCCGAGGCAACTATCATTATCAATATATTACACTCCTCCCCCTTTAACTATGAAGTTCCTATTTAGACTTAGCACTCAACTCCAACAATTATCTTTGCCTCATTAACTTTTTATAATTTTACTTCTCAACTTGTAACTAAATTATTACTGCTAACACAACCATTAGACTCAATATTCCAGTCTTTGACATTTCAATCTCAGGAACTCTTTTCACATTTTTGTATGAACAGGAACTCTTTTATTTTAGGAACGACGTTCCTCACAACTGACCGATCACAAATTCAGTTGCTTCGGAGGTGCTCTATCTCTCACTGGGTACCTGCGCCCACACACCTCTGGGGAACTGACTGCTCGGTTGTCAGGTGTAACTGTCTTGTCACAGGCCACTGAGCCTGGCGAAGATGTTACACGTGTCTCTTCAGGTGAGTACGGGCTACCACCTACTGCTCCAGGTGTGCCTTTCCCCCCCACATCTGCGTGAACCACCACAGGGTACTTGTTTGTGATGTCCAGCTGCTCATCCGGAAGCTCCAATGTCTCTGGTCTGGACGGTTGGTTGTACAGCAGATGATCAATGTGGATCGAGCGTCGGCTCACACCATTCCACACCAGGTAGGTGACTGGTCCGAGTCTCTTTTCCACTGTTCCTTTTGTCCACCTCTCCTTCCCTCCACGGAAATTCCGGATCAGAACTGAGTCACCCTCAGACAGATGTCTCAGCTTGGAGGTGGTTCTATCATGATAGTGTTTCTGCTTCTCTTGTTTTGCTTCCACCACTCGAGCGAGATCTGGTTTCAGTAAACTGAACCTGGTCCTGATTTGACGTTTTAAAAACAGTTCCGCTGGTGCACATCCTGTAACAGTGTGCGGTGTACTCCTGTATGCTATCAGGAAGTTAGCTAGCCTGTGCTGCATAGTTATTGTGACCTTTTGTTTCTTCTCCTCGAGTACTTGTTTCAGCAGTGATGCTTTCACTGTCTGAACTGCTCGCTCTGCCGCTCCATTGGAAGCGGGATGGTAAGCTGGTACCAAAGTTTGTTTTATTCCGTTGCTCAGCAGGAATGTCTTGTACTCCTGCGAAGTGAATTGAGGTCCGTTGTCAGAAACAATCTCCTCAGGAAGCCCGTAGGAAGCAAAAATATTCCGCAACGCCTCAATCATTTTGGTTGCTGTGGTTGTTGCCATGGCGATGACCTCCAGCCATTTTGAATGACTGTCCACTACTACTAAAAAGTGGTGTTGGTCTTTCTCTGCAAAGTCAATATGTATTCTCTGCCAAACTCTAGTCGGCCATTTCCAGACGTGTAAAGGTGCGGTTGCAGGTAGTTTCCTCACACTCTGACAGGCGTCACATTGTTGTACTGTATGTTCTATGTCACTGTCCAACTGCGGCCACCACAAATAGCTCCTGGCCAAGGCCTTCATCCTGCACCCTCCCGGGTGTCCTAGGTGAAGATCATGCAGTAGTCGCTCTCGGTGTGCTGGTGGAATGATAACTCGAATTCCCCACAATATGCAACCTTGTTCCACCGACAGTTCATTTTTCCTGAAAAAGTATGGTTTCAGTCTCTCGTCCTTGTTTTGACTTGGCCATCCAGACCGAGTCAGCTCCAGTACTTTGCATAGGACTGGGTCCCTGAGAGTCCTCTGTGCAATCTCTGTAGCTTGCACGGGAAGCTCATCTACTACTGAGAAATAGAAGATGCTGTTTTCCTCCGCTGTGTTATCCTTTTCCTTCCCCGGCAGTCTAGATAACGCATCTGCATTGGCATTTTCTGCTGACGTTCTGTACTCTATACTGTAGTCATAAGCCATCAGTCTCAGCGCCCAGCGCTGCATTCGCAGAGCAGCTAAAGTGGGAATTTCAGACTTGGGTCCCAAAATAGCAAGAAGGGGCTTGTGGTCAGTTATTAAACTGAACTTTCGGCCATATAAATATTTATGAAATTTAGTCACGCCAAAAATTATGGCCAAAGCCTCTTTCTCTATCTGACTATATTTGTTTTCTGCCTCTGTCAATGTACGCGATGCAAATGCGATCGGTTTCTCATCTCCATTTTCCATTATGTGAGATATGACAGCCCCGATTCCATAAGGGGATGCATCGGAAGCTAATCTCAGGGGTTTCTTGGTGTCATAGTGCACTACTACTGAGCTTTTTACTAACTGTTCTTTTGCATCTTTGAATGCTGCTGCACATTTAGTAGTCCATTGCCAATCAACTTCCTTCTTCAGTAGTTGATGTAGCGGCTGCAGCACCGTCGACAGGTCTTTCATGAACCGACCATAATAGTTTAATAGTCCTAGAAAAGACCGTAGCTCTGTGACGTTTGTAGGCTGGGGTGCATTAACGATGGCTGCCACTTTTGTCGCAGTGGGGTGCAGTCCCTCCTTATCTATCAGATGCCCCAGGTATTCTACTTTCTCCTTCATGAAATCACATTTTGCTCTTTTCACTCTTACCCCGTAGCTCTCCAGGCGGCTCAGTACCTCCTCCAGATTCCTCAGGTGTTCAGCTCTTGTCTTTCCTGTGACCAAAATGTCGTCTAAAAAACAGGTGACATGCTCCAAGCCTTGGAGTATCTGGTCCATCACATTCTGAAATATGGAAGGAGCACTGGACACTCCGTATGAAAGTCTATGATACACATACAGTCCTTTGTGAGTATTTATTGTCAAATACTTTTCTGAGTCTTTTCCTAACTCCAGCTGTTGGTAAGCCTGTGACAAGTCTAACTTGCTGAAAAGAATGCCTCCAGCTAGGGTGGCAAAAAGGTCTTCAACGTTTGGTAGTGGATAGGTCTCCTCTTCCACACTTTGATTTACTGTGACCTTATAGTCTCCACAGATACGAATTGACTTGTCTGCTTTGGGTACCACTACTATGGGCGCGGCCCACTGACTATGTTCTTTCTTTGAGATAATGCCAGCTTTCTCTAGGCGATTTAACTCAGTCTCAACTGCATTCTTTAATGCATATGGCACTGGTCTGGCCTTCCTGAAGATCGGTTTGGTATTTGGCTTTACTGTAATGTTGGCCTTAAAATTTCGAATAGTGCCCAACTCCTCAGCAAACACTGCTTTGTGTCTCTGCAACACTGTATCCACATCTGCGTCGTTACCGCCCCTTGCTGGTATAACTGAGAAGATGCGTGCCCAGTCCAGTTTGAAGTTTTGGAGCCAGTTACGGCCAAGTAGGGCTGGTCTGTCACCTTTTACGATCACTAATGCTAACTCCCCACCCTGGGTCCCATATTTTACCTTGGCCGTCACTTGTCCCATCAAAGGAATGTTCTCTCCGGAAAAAGTTGACAGCTGCACTTTACTTACTTCCAAAGGCAGATGAGAGAGATGCTTCTTATACACAATTTCCGAAACAAGTGTTACCGCCGCCCCTGTGTCCAGTTGCATCTCTAGAGGAGTTCCTTCTACTATGACCTGTACTGTCATTTCCTTCTTCCAATTCCAGACAGCATTTGTGGGATACACGGCATTCAAGCGATATGACTCCCACAGTTCATCATCCGCACTTCCTGTTGTCTCATTTTGATTTCCGTTTACATACTGTGTGTCCTTGCCAACTTTTCGTTTTACACATCCTTGCTATGTGTCCTCCTTTTGAACACTTGTAACATGTCTCTCCTTTATACCTGCATTCCTGAGGGGCGTGGTTGCTCAGTCCACATCTGTAACAGGGTTGGTGATTCTCTTTTCTCTGTGGTCTGAATTTTCCAATTGTGGTTTTACTTTTCCAATCGCTGGTGGCTGGTTGGTATTTCCACGCACTTTTGCTTGTCTTTTCCTGGTCAATCTTATTTAATGTGGCAGGTTCTTCCATTTTGCTAGCGAACTCCAACGTACTCTTTGATGCCATCTCCATGGACAACGACAGTTCACATGTTTTTTTAAATGTTAGATCTTGCTCCGCGAGTAATCTTCTCTGAATAGCTTCCACTCTCAATCCACAAACAAATCTGTCTCTCATTGCTTCGTCCAAATGGAGACCAAATTCGCAGTGGCTGGATAGCTGCTTCAACGCCACAATATAATCCGACACAGACTCGTTTTCTCTCTCTGATTCCTCTTTTGAAACTTGAATCGCTCCGCGATCACCAGCGGTTTCGGGTTGTAATGAGATGCTAATCTTCCACTTAGCACCTCATATGAGAGGCTACTAGGCTTCTCTGGTATGCAAAGGCCCTTCAACAGTCCGTAGGCCTCTGCACCTATTATAGACAGGAACACGTTGGTTTTTTTACCTTCCTCCACTTCGTTGATGATCATCCATTGCTCAAAACGTTCCAAATAAGATTCAAAATCTTCTTTAAGTGCCTCGTATTCGCCGAGATTTCCCAGGAATCTGGCCATGATGCAGCGCCGCCGTTAGCTTAGCACTCGTGCTAATGCTAGTCTGCAAAGTCACGTTACCTCCTTGTAACGCCTTAATCTCCTCGTCCGAAACTTTTAATCCCTACCGCTGGAAAGGGATCCCATACGCGTCGCCACTGTAATAACTTTGCAGTTTATATAACTGTTAATATATCCATAACAGCAATAGACGGCGGAGCCAGGGTAAAACACGTGTAGCTCTTTATCGCCACTGTCCAACGACAACCACACACACACAAACAAACAAACCGGACACACAACACTACTACGTCCGGGTTACGCTGTGCTACCCCACGGCTCCAGGTGGCGTGGTTAAACACACTTCCATAACCCGAGGCAACTATCATTATCAATATATTACAATTACCTCAATAAACAATTTGAGAATTGCAACGAATGGAATTGAACTCACTCCTGATTCCCACCTCATGTTCTGACCCAATGATTTTGCCAGTGGACCACAGCAACAACTAGAAGGTGAAGAATCAGAAGTCAGATTTATTCTCCGACTCTCTTAGCCTTACTTGCTGTCATTTTTTAAAGAAAAAAAGCCTTACTATACTATGTCGTTTTTTAAGAAAAGAAGCCTTACTATACAATATCGTTTTTTAAGAAAAAAAGGCTTCCTCTACTATGTCGTTTTTCAAGAAAAAAAGCCATGCTATACTATGTCGTTTTTTTAGGAAAAAAAGCCTTACTATACTATGTCGTTTTTTAAAGGAAAAAAGCCATACTATACTATGTCGTTTTTTAGGGGGAAAAGCCATGGACGAGTTATCAGGGTTTTCAGGGAAAAAGCCTTCCTCTACAATGTCGTTTTTCAAGAAAAAAAGCCATGCTATACTATGTCGTTTTTTTTAGGGGGAAAAAGCCATACTTTACTATGTCGTTTTTTTTAGGAAAAAAAGCCTTACTATACTATGTCGTTTTTTAAGAAAAAAAGCCTTACTATACATGGTCTTTTTTAAACAAAAAAGCCTTACTATACATGGTCATTTTTTAAGAAAAAAGCCTTACTTTACATGGTCTTTTTTTGTAAATAAAAAGCCTTACTATACTATGTCGTTTTTAAAGACAAAAAAGCCTTACTATACTGTGTCGTTTTCAAAGAAAATAAGCCTTACTATACTATGTCGTCTTTAAAGAAAAAAGCCTATACTATGTTGTTTTTTAAGAAAAAAGCCTTACTATACTATGTCGTTTTTTACAAAAAAAAGCCATACTATACTATGTCGTTTTTTAGGGAAAAAGCCTTCCTCGACTATGTCGTTTTTCAAGAAAAAAAGCCATGCTATATTATGTCGTTTTTTAGGGGGGAAAAGCCATACTATACTATGTCGTTTTTTAAGAAAAAAAGCCTTACTATACTATGTCGTTTTTTAGGAAAAAAAGCCTTACTATACTATGTCGTTTTTTAAAGGAAAAAAGCCATACTATACTATGTCGTTTTTTAGGGGGGAAAGCCATACTATACTATGTCGTTTTTTAGGGAAAAAGCCTTCCTCGACTATGTCGTTTTTCAAGAAAAAAAGCCATGCTATATTATGTCGTTTTTTAGGGGGGAAAAGCCATACTATACTATGTCGTTTTTAAGAAAAAAAGCCTTACTATACTATGTCGTTTTTTAAGAAAAAAAGCCATACTATACTATGTCGTTTTTTAAAGGAAAAAAGCCATACTATACTATGTCGTTTTTTAGGGGGAAAAGCCATACTATACTATGTCGTTTTTTAGGGAAAAAGCCTTCCTCTACTATGTCGTTTTTCAAGAAAAAAGTCATGCTATACTATGTCGTTTTTTTTAGGGGAAAAAAGCCATACTATACGATGTCGTTTTTTTAGGGAAAAAAGCCTTACTATACTATGTCGTCTTTAAAGAAAAAAGCCTATACTATGTTGTTTTTTAAGAAAAAAGCCTTACTATACTATGTCGTTTTTTACGAAAAAAAGCCTTACAATACTATGTCGTTTTTTTTTAAGAAAAAAGCCTTACAATACTATGTCATTTTTTAAGAAAAAAAGCCTTACTATACTATGTCGTCTTTTAAGAAAAACGCTTTACTGTACATGGTCGTTTTTTTTAAATAAAAAAGCCTTACTATACATGGTCATTTTTTAATAAAAACCCTTAATATACATGGTCATTTTTAAAGAAAAAAGCCTGACTATATATACATAGTATTTATTTTTTAAACAAATAAAAGCTTTACTTTACATAGACCACTTTAAGTCGTTTTTAAAGACAAAAAAGCCTTTATGTCGTTTTTAAAGACAAAAAAGCCTTTATGTCGTTTTTAAAGACAAAAAAGCCTTACTATACTGTGTTGTTTTTAAAGAAAATAAGCCTTACTATACTATGTCGTCTTTAAAGAAAAAAGCCTTACTATACTATGTCGTTTTTTAGGAAAAAAAAGCCTTACTATACTATGTCGTTTTTTAAAGGAAAAAAGCCATACTATACTATGTCGGTTTTCAGGGAAAAAGCCTTCCTCTACTATGTCGTTTTTCAAGAAAAAAAGCCATGCTATACTATGTCGTTTTTTTTAGGGGGAAAAAGCCATACTTTACTATGTCGTTTTTTTAGGAAAAAAAGCCTTACTATACTATGTCGTTTTTTAAGAAAAAAAGCCTTACTATACATGGTCTTTTTTAAACAAAAAAGCCTTACTATACATGGTCATTTTTTAAGAAAAAAGCCTTACTTTACATGGTCTTTTTTGTAAATAAAAAGCCTTACTATACTATGTCGTTTTTAAAGAAAATAAGCCTTACTATACTATGTCGTCTTTAAAGAAAAAAGCCTATACTATGTTGTTTTTTAAGAAAAAAGCCTTACTATACTATGTCGTTTTTTACAAAAAAAAGCCTTACAATACTATGTCGTTTTTTTTTAAAGAAAAAAGCCTTACAATACTATGTCATTTTTTAAGAAAAAAAGCCTTACTATACTATGTCGTCTTTTAAGAAAAACGCTTTACTGTACATGGTCGGTTTTTTTTTTTAAATAAAAAAGCCTTACTATACATGGTCATTTTTTAATAAAAACCCTGAATATACATGGTCATTTTTAAAGAAAAAAGCCTGACTATATATACATAGTATTTATTTTTTAAACAAATAAAAGCTTTACTTTACATAGACCACTTTTTTTTAAAAGAAAAAGCCTTACGATGTCCAGCCATTCAAGTCATTTTGCATGCCAGCTTTACGTTTGTACCAAATCTCGGGGTATTCTTTGCTCAGTTATGAAGCACGTCTAATAAGATGAATAAATATTTGACATTATCGTCGACAAGGAAAAAGAGTGTCGCCAAACTTTCGTCAAAACATATACAGACGCTCCCCTACTTACGAACGCAATTGGTTCCGAGCTGGTTCATAAGTTGAATTTGTTTGTAAGTTGATTCAGTGCTATATTTTGTATTATAATTTATGTTTAAGGCCGATATAAGTATATTGAAGGTTTATATAAGTGCATTTGTATGTTTAAGGCTTTTATAAGTAACACGCATTGGTTTGTACTGAAAAAAAAAAAAAACATTTAATAAAATGGAGAGAATATGTACAGTACTGTATATAGAGAGAGAGAGAGAGAGAGAGATTTATGTATTAGAAAGTGGCCGAAAGAAGCGATCTAACGACAATTGCACCGTTTTCTTCTTTTTTTCATCATAAATGATGCGGTAGCACTGTATGGCATCATTCAATTGATTTGCAAACTTTGTGCAAGGTTCAATATTTGGGTCCTGCTGCTCCATCTTTCTGTTTAGAAATGGTACCGACGGTCGGTGGAACGATTCAAGTTGTATTCCCGTGCAACGCTCACCACTTTCTCACGCGCATCAAGCTTCGTAATTATTGCCACTGGTTTCAAATGAAATGGCTTGCCTCTTCCTTGCATCTCCTTCACTAGAAGCCTTTCGCTTTTCACCAACCATATTGAATAATGGCTGCACGAGATATTTCATGATAAAAATGAAAAAGGTTCTTTGCGCACTGGAGATACGTCACGCACTTGCGCAACTTGCGCACTGCAACGAACTGGGCAGAGGAAGGTGGATGCTGGGTGAGCCGAGCGCTCTCAGCGCCAGGCGTCGTCGGTATTAGCGGCGGAAAGAAGCACTACTCGGAAAAAGGCCCGCAATACAAAATCGAAGTGACTCACATTTTTCGACATAAACGCAATTTGCAGACATGTTCGTATGTACCGTTGTTCGTAAGTCGAATGTTCGTAAGTAGGGGAGCGTCTGTACTGTATCATTATTATTTAATTTTTAATCATTACTCAAACATTTTGCAAATAAAATTAGAATTCTTCTTGGACATAAAATGTGTGTTGGCTTTCTGGGAGTGGTAAGCAATGTGTCTATTGATTGACCTTTTCTTTTTGCTTTAAGGATCTCGTTGTGACCTTAGTGGATGTGACGGATCATTCGTTCATGTTTTCCTGCTGTCTTTGCCAAGAGGACTTCCCGAGGTCTGTCTGGGAAGAATTGACCAGCATTGCATTCCATTCCATTCCATTCCATTCCATTCCATTCCATTCCATTCAGTGTGTCATTTTAAAACACCTTGATTTTATTTTTGTGTGCAGTTTGAAAGAGAGATATGGCTTTCATATGGAATTTGGGTCATTTCCTGAAGCGCTGATGAAGTGTTTTGGGAAATGTGGGAGCGAACAGAGTTCCAGCGAGTCCAGGTACCCTAGGTTCTCCTCCTTTTGTTTCATCTCCTAAGGAATGTGCACCCCAACAAGTCTTTTTCTCTTTTGTTTTGTTCCCCAGGTATGACTTGGTGCTCTCGTCCGACTCTCCCTCGCTGGACCGCTCAGCCGAATTGAGCATAGTGGCGAGCGACGAGTTTGCCACCGTCACCAGATTGTCTTTGCCGCTCACACGGGCCCCGGTCGAGCAAGTCAAAGAAGAATACGTGGGCGACCTTGTGACTTTGCTCCAGGTGATGCGTGATTCAACTGTCTCATCCTCTTTTGGCTCATGCGGGCGGGGGGCAACAGCACCTGCATTGGACCACATGTTCATGAACACATTGCTCGGGACACCCTAGCTGGCTTGGAGTGAAACTGCAGCACATTTTCAAAATAAGGGCTGGCGTTTTTTACAAATAACGGCCCATTTTTAAAAACCATTTTTTTCTCGTACAAAAGTTGCTATACGGCGTACACCATTTAAAATGATTACAAAAGGTATAAAACACTGGGAAAAAGTATCACTTGACATGTATGATGTTGTCTTTATGTCACAGGCGCAAAAAGAAAGGCAGCAGGTTCAATTGGCGAAGACACGGCAGGATTTAGAACAGGTGGGTTTTTATGTCCACTGTCAAGATACCAAATCGGAATGAACCTTTAACATTGCCCAGAGAGGATGAGGATGAGATTTTGTTTCTAGTCCATGTCCTAATGTGCCATTAGATGCTTTCTGAGAAGACCGAAGAAAGAGTGGCGCTTCTGCGCTGGGAATCGAGAAGTCAAACCAGTTGGCTATCGCTAGTCTTAGACGTGCAGTTTTAGCACCTATCCCTAATTCCTTAACTCCGTCTGGTCCCGTCGAACAAACTCAGACAGTAGACCTTTTGTTCATTGTCATCGAGTTAACAACCATAGTTTTACTCCTACAGTGGTAATACTATATCCAAATGAAACAGCTACAACAAAATGAATGAGTCAAATGTCCTATTGGTCATTAGCGAGCCGTCCGTCATTGCGACGAGCTGCGGACTAAATTTGAGCACTCGGCTGTGGTAAGGCCCTGCTCGATGCCATCTTGTGGATTGCTGACAAACCATCTGTTGGGACCACGTCATAGGTGCAGACCCGCTTGGCAAAAAAAATACAACACCAGTCGGTGCTGGAGCATAAGGTGATCCAACAACACAAGCAGGCAATGGACACCGTGGACCAGCGTCTCAGACAGACGCTGAAATGCCTGGGATTATCATTTCACGATCTGGGGAAGGTTAGTCGTGTTTTTAGTTGTCATTTGTCTGAATGTGGGAACCCTGCTTGATTGATGACCTACTATGTATGGACTGGAAAAATGACGCCATCTGACGTTCTCAGGCTCACAAGATGGTGACGATGTTCCAGCGCCAGTTTGCTACTCTGAACAACAGGCAGAAGACGGAACTCCGGTCATTGTTTGAGGAACAATAACCTAAAATCCAAACTGGCGCACACGGACGGAGGAGGAGGTATGTCGTCGAGCATTAGAATTCGAATCCACTGGCTTAGACCTTCATTTCAAATTCAAGTTGCCAAACCACTTCCGCTGGATCCAATTCATTTCAGAACCAGTGCTAGCTACTGATAGATCTGAAAATACAACTTCAGGAACAGGTTAAGAAAGAGCAAGATCAATTTAAAGGAAATAAGTTTATTACCGGACTGCAGAAATGGGGAGAGCTCAAATAGCGTGATCGCTCACAGTCTGTTGTCCTTGCAGCTTTCACTGAATGACCAGTGAGTGAGTCTTATATACAGGCAAAACTGACAGTTGTCAGCAGGACTTTGAACAGATACGTTTCAGTCATTTGCAGGGCAAAAAGTAATTGATCAGTGTCGGACAGTTGAGTGTTTGTGCTGACATGTCAACCCAATCACAAGACTAAGATTGATTATTCAGTCAGACTGTTGAGTTTTTATGCTGACATGTCAGCCATTCACAATTTGTATGAGAACGATGCTTTTATACTCACAAAAACTGATATAATCTTACAGCTACCTCTGTACTTTTTGTATACGACGACAATGCCCTTGTGGCAAATGAGATGAGAAATGATGAGCGCAAAAATAACCTCTTAACAATGTACGACATTTATAAAACATGACCCTATTTTCCAGGCTCATACTCCAGTGCGACTTATGTTTTTCTCTCTGACCACCAAAAGCCTGTGGTTTTTTTTTTAGGCTGTATTCTGGTTATCTGAAAAACTGTTAAGTTGACCCCGATGCCTAATTAACCTCTTGTTTGGATTTTGGGTTAGTTCTTGGTTTCTAATCCAATCAAATATTGCCCTCCCAAAAATGCGACTTAATACACCATTGCGATTTATACATTTTTCTTTTGTCTTCAGTGTGTTTTCTTTGGCCGGTCGGTGCGACTTATATTCAGGTGCCCTGGAAAAATACGGAAATGTTAGTTTAAGTGAATGCACTACTGTTGATTTATTGCAACCTATGTGCACAAAAATGACAGTGAGAGACCTCAAAGTGGTTATGCACAATCATTTGACGTGATGTTTGGCAGTACGACATAGCTATGTCAACTTCAAAAAACATTGCACTTTGGTTTGTGTGCAGGAGGAATGCGAGGAGCGGCCCCGTTTGTCCCTCCTGACGTGCCGTCAGAGAGAGCAGCTGCTGTGGTCAATCGGCGGATTGCCCCCTGTTTTGCCTGTGTATTTGTAGATCCCAGTAGTCAGTTAAAGATGTTGTTTGAAGCTAACTGCCTCGATTCCCCTCCTGCTTCCCGCACCTGGGTACTAACCCATTCCCGATGGCGCCACAACGACGCGGCGCCATTGTAACAGCGGGAATGCCAGCGCGGCGAGCGGGAGGAAACGTTGCTGAAGTGCAAGATTGCCTCTCTGAACACGGCTCTGCACCAAATGGAGCAGCAAACAAATCGAGCCAGGGAGGCCCAGAAGGTTAGCGGTTCCTTCCACCTGCGGCATTAGGGGAGGGACCGCTAAGTAGTCAACATAATAAGTTGTCAACAACATAAACAAGTACGACTCCCACAATGACCCCCCAGTACCCCTCAAAATTCATTCATCATTTCATAGTATCAGTCATTCCAAAAATTTGGCCTGTATATCATCAAATGTACGTTACGATATGGTTTCATTGGACAATGATGCAATGTTAGTCCATTTTCCACAATTTGATTCAAATCACGGGCCAGGCAGACCAAAAGTACATCTCCATTTGAACATTTATTTCGAATTTTACTACACTTCATTTCAAACAGAAAAACATGTGTTTCATTGTCCTCATTTTTTGACCCACTGTCTGTATACACATTTAACACAACCAGTGTCATTTCCCCTGTAAAAATATAATAAAAACAAAAAACAAACTATAAATACCATTTTGAAAAAATGAGGAACTTTGGTGCTGGATTTAGATGCTCTTGTGGAGCTCAAAATGAAGCTTTTTGTTTTTGAATCAGTTCGAGAATATTCTTCAATAAACTTTCTTCAGGTTTAGCGTTATCAAGGTAGTGTTTTAGTCGTGCCTTGTCTTTTGGATTCTTATTATTATCATTAATGTTGTAATAACAATAAAATCGGATTATTATCAATGCTTTTCTCAATTGTTGTCTTTTTTAATGGTACAAATAAATACATAGTATTATTGTGTATTACTTTTTCAATGTCATTTGACTAAATTGCAAGATCAATCATCCATTCTGGTTAGTCGTAGTGATACATTGTGAACTTGTTTGCAAACTGCAACCGCTAGGAGGAGACGAAGAAGAAGAAGAAGAAGAAGAAGAAGAAGAAGAAGAAGAAGAAGAAGAAGAAGAAGAAGAAGAAGAAGAAGAAGAAGAAGAAGAAGAAGAAGAAGAAGAAGAAGAAGAAGAAGAAGAAGAAGAAGAAGAAGAAGAAGAAGAAGAAGAAGAAGAAGAAGAAGAAGAAGAAGAAGAAGAAGAAGAAGACGAAGAAGAAGAAGAAGAAGACGAAGAAGAAGTGGAGCGTATAAATTTCCCTGGCAATCTTCGCGATAAATCACGCTATCTATCGCCATGGCTTTGAGACTGACTGAAGTTTTTGAAGTCACCGTTAAGTGTGAAGGCTCCAACGACAGGTAATCTGAGAAAAAGCCTACTTTTTGAGGTCCTTATTGTTGTTTTAGCAAAGATAGTCAAGTTTTGACCTGTCAATTTAGTCCCCGGGGCTATTTTAAAGTTAAGAATTCTGTGTCTAAGTAATGGCGGTGACTATTCCCCGCATACCTGTCAACTTATACGTTTTCCCCTTATTTTATACGTTTTTTGATCATTTCAAATTGTGTACGCCGTATAACAACTTTTGTACGGGATTTTTTTTAAGTACGTTTTTTGTAAAACGGATCTCGTTTGACGCATTTCGGCTCTAATCCGGATCGTCTCGGTCACTGGTAGCAGACGAAAACGCCATCGTCAACTGCTAATATTGTCATGCTTTAAGCATGATATGCGCACACGCATTCCCCTTTCACACGAAACAGGAAAGGATTAAATCATTTCCTGTTTCGTTATTTAAGCAGCTATGGGTCCGAATACATTCACGGTCGCGTCACGACAACGCGGCGCGACCATAACACTTGCACACGTGCACCCTATGTGAGTAAATATGTGCCGCGTTGCATTTGTACGGTTTTCTATTGCTTAATACGGGGGATTCCAATCATTAATACGGGGAGGAATTGGCCCAGGTTGACAGGTATGTACCCGGTAACCTTTCAATTTCTTGGACTATTTAACCGTTAAGAATTCTGTGTCTAGTTTAATTCTAGTCAAAGGTATTAGTAGACAACAAAATACTGACACATTTAACATTTGTGGCTGGTCAATTCGATGCCAATTTCAAAATACTACATGTCTGCAGAAGTTGCTTGTATCAACCCTGAAAACAGTCCTTTATACTTGCAGAAAAAAAAACCTCCGCATCACCGTGGGACTTCAGCCGAGCACAAGTGATCCTCAAAAACACGTGAGTACAGCATTTTTTTTTCAAATCTATCAAAAAATCCTGTGCTTTACTGTCTTCATGTTAAATAAAAGTGCCATGAGAAAAGTCTTCATTATTGAGAATGAGTGACATTGCAACCTCAATTTAAACCATCCATGTCTTGTGGCCAAATTTGTGTTACACATGGAAATAGCATGTACAGACGCTCCCCTACTTACAAACGAAGGAGTTAGGTTCCGAGCGGTTGTTCATAAGTTGAATTAGTTGGTAAGTTGATTCAGTGCTATATTTTGTATTATCATTTATCTTTAAGGCCGATATAAGTATATTGAAGGTAAATATAAGTGCATTTGTATGTTTAAGGCTTGTATAAGTAACACGCATTGGTTTGTACTGAAAAAAAAAACATTTAATAAAATGGAGAGAATATGTACAGTACTGTATAGAGAGAGAGAGAGAGAGAGATTTATGTATTAGAAACTGGCCGAAAGAAGCGATCTAACGACAATTGCACCGTTTTCTTCTTTTTTTCATCATAAATGATGCGGTAGCACTGAATGGCATCATTCAATTGATTTGCAAACTTTGTGCAACGTTCAATATTTGGGTCCTGCTGCTCCATCTTTCTGTTTATAAATGGTACTGACGGTCGGTGGAACGATTCAAGTTGTATTCCCGTGCAACGCTCACCACTTTCTCACGCGCATCAAGCTTCGTAATTATTGCCACTGGTTTCAAATGAAATGGCTTGCATCTCCTTCACTAGAAGCCTTTCGCTTTTCACCAACCATATTGAATAATGGCTGCACGAGATATTTCATGATAAAAATGAAAAAGGTTCTTTGCGCACTGGAGATACGTCACGCACTTGCGCAACTTACGCACTGCAACGAACTGGGCAGAGGAAGGTGGATGCTGGGTGAGCCGAGCGCTCTCAGCGCCAGGCGTCGTCGGTATTAGCGGCGGAAAGAAGCACTACTCGGAAAAAGGCGCGCAATACAAAATCGAACTTGCGAACATTTTTCAACATAAACGCAATTTGCAGACATGTTCGTATGTACCGTTGTTCGTAAGTCGAATGTTCGTAAGTAGGGGAGCGTCTGTACTGTATCATTATTATTTATTTTTAATCATTACTCAAACATTTTGCAAATAAAATTAGAATTCTTCTTGGACATAAAATGTGTGTTGGCTTTCTGGGAGTGGTAAGCAATGTGTCTATTGATTGACCTTTTCTTTTTGCTTTAAGGATCTCCTTGTTACATTAGCCGATGACACGGATCGTTCTTTCCTGTTTGCCTGCCGTCTTTGCCAAGAGGACTTCCCGAGGTCTGTCTGGGAAGAATTGACCAGCATTGCATTCCATTCCAATCCATTCAGTGTGTCATTTTAAAACACCTTGATTTGATTTTTGTGTGCAGTTTGAAAGAGAGGTATGGCCTTCTAGCTCAATTCGGCTCATTTCCTGAAGCGCTGATGAAGGCTTTTGGGAAATGTGGGAGCGCGCAGAGTTCCAGCGAGTCCAGGTACCCTAGGTTCTCCTCCTTTTGTTTCATCTCCTAAGGAATGTGCACCCCAACAAGTCTTTTTCTCTTTTGTTTTCTTCCACAGGTCTGACTTGGTGCTCTCGTCTGACTCTCCCTCGCTGGACGGCTCAGCCGAATTGAGCATAGTGGCGAGCAACGAGTTTTCCAGCGTCACCAGATTGTCTTTGCCGCTCACACGGGCCACGGTCGAGCAGGTCAATAAATACCTGAGGAACCGTGTGACTTTGCTCCAGGTGATGCGTGATTCAACTGTCTCATCCTCTTTTGGCTCATGCGGGCGGGGGGCAACAGCACCTGCATTGGACCACATGTTCATGAACACATTGCTCGGGACACCCTAGCTGGCTTGGAGTGAAACTGCAGCACATTTTCAAAATAAGGGCTGGCGTTTTTTACAAATAACGGCCCTTTTTTAAAAACATTTTTTTCTCGTACAAAAGTTGTTATACGGCGTACACCATTTAAAATGATTAGAAAAGGTATAAAACACTGGGAAAATGTATCACTTGACATGTATGATGTTGTCTTTATGTCACAGGCAGAAAAAAAAAGGCTGCAGGTTCAATTGGCGAAGACACAGGAGGATTTAGAACAGGTGGGTTTTTATGTCCACTGTCAAGATACCAAATTGGAATGAACCTTTAACATTGCCCAGAGAGGATGAGGATGAGATTTTGTTTCTAGTCCATGTCCTAATGTGCCATTAGAGGCTTTCTGAGAAGACCGAAGAGTTGGCGCGTCTGCGCTGGGAATCGAGAAGTCAAACCAGTTCGCTATCGCTAGTCTTAGACGTGCAGTTTTAGCACCTATCCCTAATTCCTTAACTCCGTCTGGTCCCGTCGAACAAACTCAGACAGTAGACCTTTTGTTCATTGTCATCGAGTTAACAACCATAGTTTTACTCCTACAGTGGTAATACTATATCCAAATGAAACAGCTCCAACAAAATGAATGAGTCAAATGTCCTATTGGTCATTAGCGAGCCGTCCGTCATTGCGACGAGCTGCGGACTAAATTTGAGCACTCGGCTGTGGTAAGGCCCTGCTCGATGCCATCTTGTGGATTGCTGACAAACCTTCTGTTGGGACCACGTCATAGGCGCAGAGCTGCTTGCAGCAGCAAACTCCGCACCGGTCGGAGGTGGAGCAGGCAATGGACACCGTGGACCAGCATCTCAGACAGGCGCTGCAATGCCTGGCATTACCATTTCCCGATCCCAACAAGGTTAGTCGTGTTTTTAGTTGTCATTTGTCTGAATGTGGGAACCCTGCTTGATTGATGACCTACTATGGACTGGAAAAGTGACGCCATCTGACCTTCTCAGGCTGCCGATATATTGAGGGAGTGTCAGCTCGAGATGGCTGCTCTGCAAGGCAGGCAGATGGCGGAACGCCTGAAGTTGGTTGAGGGACAACCATCTGACCAACAAGGCACAAAGAGGAGGCGACCATCACCAACGTAAAATCCGAACTGGCGCACACGGACCGAGGAGGAGGTATGTCGTCGAGCATTAGAATTCGAATCCACTGGCTTAGACCTTCATTTCAAATTCAAGTTGCCAAACCACTTCCGCCGGATCCAATTCATTTCATAACCAGTGCTAGCTACCTCTGTACTTTTTGTATACGACGACAATGCCCTTGTTTTATCGAGTCAAATACTCATGTGATTGGACACCGCTTGATTGGACGCCTGGCGCCCAAGTCAGTTCAGTTGAGTAGCGAGCGACTTACGACTTCATCTGAAGTCTTCCAACGGCCATGTTGGATGGGGCAACGTTCCCATTCATGAAATTGCATCAAAATCTGCTTCAGTCAAACTCAAACTCATTTCTCAACCGATGTTGGCGTGGGACGTCCAATTTGGAGTCAGATGCTTGCCCGTTTTGGATGATTTTAGTCTTTTTTTTTTTTTTTTTTCTCGCAGACGAATGGCATCTGATCTTCGGCGACCCCACCAAGTTCGGCTTGGGTCTCTTCTCGGTTTGCTTCGACGTGCTCTTTGTGGTTCAGCATTACTGCCTGTACCGCTCGCCTTACCAGGAGATCCGACAGTGCCGGTGAAGCCCCGCCCCCTGACCTCCTCGCATTTGAAGGCTCAAAAAAGACTTGATTTTTCTATTTCCTCCTGCACGTATGTAGCCACGCACATTCTGTAAATACACTGAAAAATGAATAAAAACGGTAATGGGCATGAACTTTTTTTGGGTGTGGATTCTGAAGAATTGCTCCCCTTTATGAAATAAATATGATTATGAGATAAATTGGCCATTCCTTGCCAAAAACATGTTTTTCCCCCTTCCCCGTTTTTCTTTCGAACACGAAAAATTTTTTCTCAAAGTGTCAACAACAAACCACCGTCGAGCCGTCAATCAAAACACGTCCACCTAATGCTGGCACTTCCGGTGCTCATCCGTTAGAGGGCGCTACAGGACCCGTTTGGCCTCTTCCTCCTCCTCCTCCACTGTGCCGATGATGATGATGATGATGATGATGATGATGATGATGATGATGATGATGAGAAGGAGGGGGCGGTGTCAAATGCTCTTCTTGCACTTAAAGCAGGACAAAGCCCGCTCGTCGTCAATCCCTCGACTGGTCGCTCACGTGGATCATCATGCTTGGTCTCGTCTGCGTCATTTTCTCAGGTGACTTTATTTTTTGTATTTTTTTGCCTTCTTGTTTCCATTTTTAAATGACACCGAATCAGGGCTTTTTCCTTCTTCCTTTTTATCCTTTCAAAAATGGACTTGACACAATTATTATTGGCAGAAGGATTCTTCTCAGAAAAAAAAACATTCTAAAGACTCATTTGACAGCCAGAGACGTCCAAGCCATCGGGCGTGGGCGGGCGGCGGGGAATAAATGACATGTTTATAAAACCGGCCACCCTACCCCGTTCGATATGAAGAAACATTTCTTGCCCCCTACCTAGTAAATGCCCTCCGGTCGGCCATCTTGGTAGGGGCGACGTTCCCATGCATTGTCATTCAAATCAAGTCATAACAAGCTTCTTTGATGCGGTTAGAGGGTGCTAGACTCCCGATCCAATTGACGTGGGAGGGCAAAAACAATGTTCGTTTGCTGCCGACCTCCCACTTCAAATGAATTTGGACGTCTACCAATGATAAACACACTGGTGGGAAGGTCCACCTTGGCCAGAGGGTGGAAAAAATGGATTTTTTAAATCTCATTGTCTACAAGAGGTCCAATCCATTTCAAATGGGAGGCATTGGTGGGCGCTGACAGACATTTCGCTGTGGTGTTTGCATGTTCTCCCCGGCCCTCTCTCTGTGGCTTTTCTCTGGGTATCCTGCAGATATTCAGCGCGGCTAGGCTAACTCGCTAACATCTGTCTGTGGCCAAGAGGACGAAGAGGGTGACGAGACCCGCCCGCCGTCTGCTCCGCCCTTCAGCCCCGCCCACCAACACCACGCTGTCGCTCCTACCGGCTCAGGAGGTCGTGGAGGACCGGCACGGCCATGGAGCATGTCAAGAACAATAACGGCGTGCTATGGACGTTTTTTTTATGGCAAAAAAGGGGAAACCTGTCTACGTTAGCAGAAGTAAGATTAATATTAATATCTATCGCCACTAATGGCAGGCACTGAAATGTGGTTTTTCCATTCCATTGAATTGAACGCTTTTATTGTCATGATACAAGTATAATGAAGTCCACAAAAAAACAACAACAAACGAATAAAAAAATCAATCAATTATATCAAATAATAATCAATAAATAAGTAGTCAACATAATAAGTAGTCAACATAATAAGTAGTCAACATAATAAGTTGTCAACAACATAAACAAGTACGACTCCCACAATGACCCCCCAATACCCCTCAAAATGCATTCATCATTTCATAGTACCAGTCATTCCAAAATTTCGGCCTGTATATCATCAAATGTACGTTACGATATGGTTTCATTGGACAATGATGCAATGTTAGTCCATTTTCCACAATTTGATTCAAATCACGGGCCAGGCAGACCAAAAGTACATCTCCATTTGAACATTTATTTCGAATATGACTACACTTCATTTCAAACAGAAAAACATGTGTGTCATTGTCCTCATTTTTTGACCCATTCTGTCTGTATACACATTTAACACAACCAGTGTCATTTCCCCTGTAAAAATATAATAAAAACAAAAAACAAACTATAAATACCATTTTGAAAAAATGAGGAACTTTGGTGCTGGATTTAGATGCTCTTGTGGAGCTCAAAATGAAGGTTTTTGTTTTTGAATCAGTTTGAGAATATTTTTCAGGTTTAGCGTTATCAAGGTAGTGTTTTAGTCGTGCCTTGTCTTTGTTATCATTTGGATTCTTATTATCATTAATGTTGTAATAATAATAAAATCGGATTATTATCAATGTTTTTCTCAATTGTTGTCTTTTTTAATGGTACAAATACATAGTATTATATTATGTATTACTTTTTAAATGTCATTTGACTAAATTGCAAGATCAATCATCCATCCTGGTTAGTCGTAGTGATACATTGTGAAGAATGTTGCTTTATTAATAATAAAAATAAATAAATAAATGAAACATGACACATATCACATAACTTCACACAGTCGAGGACACTGTATGCGTTGCGCGGCACACTGCTAGAGAGATGCGCTGTAACAGCCATTGACACTCGCGTGGCTCATTTGAAACAGCCACGAAGTTGTTTGCAAACTGCCAACAAAACCGCTAGGAGAAGACGAAGAAGAAGTGGAAGCGTTTAAATTTCAACCGGCAATCCTCGCAACGAGTCACGCTATCTCCCGCCATGGATGTTAAGCATAATGAAGTTTATGAAGTCATCGTTAGCTCTCAAGGCTGCAACGAAAGGTAATTAAAAAAAAAAGCCTACTTGTTGAGGTCCTTATTGTTGTTTTAGCAAAGATAGTCAAGTTTTGACCTGTCAATTTAGGTAACCGTTCAGAGAGAAGGTCAGCCAGTTTTACACAGTCACTCAAGTTTCTTTGAGGCTCACAAGGGCCTCCGGCGAGCAAGTCAAGGAATACCTGGGGTACCGTGTGACTTTGCTCCAGGTGATGCGTGATTCAACCGTCTCATCCTCTTTTGGCTCATGCGGGCGGGGGGCAACAGCACCTGCATTGTACCACATGTTCATTAACATTGTTCTTTTTGGTTAAAAGGATCTCGTTGTGACATTAGTGGATGTGACGGATCATTCGTTCATGTTTTCCTGCTGTCTTTGCCAAGAGGACTTCCCGAGGTCTGGCTGGGAAGAATTGACCAGCATTGCATTCCATTCCATTCAGTGTGTGTCATTTTAAAAACACCTTGATTTGATTTTTGTGTGCAGTTTGAAAGCGAGGTATGGCCTTCAAGCTCAATTCGAGTCATTTCCTGAAGCCCTGATGGAGGTTTTTGGGAAATGTGGGAGCGAGCAGAGTTCCAGCGAGTCCAGGTACCCTAGGTTCTCCTCCTTTTGTTTCATCTCCTAAGGAATGTGCACCCCAACAAGTCTTTTTCTCTTTTGTTTTGTTCCCCAGGTATGACTTGGTGCTCTCGTCCGACTCTCCCTCGCTGGACAGCTCTGCCGAATTGAGCATGGTGGCGACCGACGAGTTGTCCGTCGTCACCAAATTGTCTTTGCCGCTCACACGGGCCCCGGTGGAGCAGGTCAATTCCTACTTGAGCAACAGTCTGTCTTTTCTGTCTGCAGAAGTTGCCTGAAAACAGTCCTTTATACTTACAGAACAAAATACCTCCGCATCACCATTGCAGTTCAGCCGAGCACGAGTGATCCTGGAAAACACAAGTTGTTCTGCACCACCAAATTGTCTTTGCCGCTCACACGGGCCCCGGTCGAGCAAGTCAACGAAGAATACGTGGGGGACCTCGTGACTTTGCTCCAGGTGATGCGTGATTCAACTGTCTCATCCTCTTTTGGCTCATGCGGGCGGGCGGGCAACAGCACCTGCATTGTACCACATTGTTATGATCGGGGGTCGCGTTCCTCCTCGGACGCTCCAGCGCGACCAATTTGCATGGGTTCTGACGTCACCACAGGAGGGGGAGGCGCAGCCGCTGCGGGGGAACCCGGAAGCAGGCGCCGAAGTCCAAGCATGGCGCCCACCTGCGAACCTGCGAGTCACCTCGCCGCTGCCCTCGTTGTCTCTCTAGTTGGCTGGCTGTCGATCCGGATGGCCAATTCCACGAGCGCGTCGAGGGACCCTGGTTCCTCTCGGATCGCCAGCTCCTCCCGCATCTCCACATTCAGCCGTCGTGGAGGGAGGGCGGAGTCATTAAAGGCACTCTCGGCGGCTAAGATGCGGAATTCGACCGAGTCTTTTGCCACGCTCCGGACGCCTTGTCTGAGAGCTCTTAAGCGCCCACCGGCGAAGATCTTTCGCATCTCTGCGGTCAATAAGTCGTAGGAGGTACAAATGCGGGAGCCCCGCTCCCATTCGGTGCTCGCCCAGGCTAGGGCCTCATCACGAAGGCAGCCGATCAGGTAAGCGATCTTGGCTCGGTCCGAGGTGTGGGTGAGGCTCGGTTGTTCAAACACCAACTGCCATTGAACCAGGAAGCGCCGGCATGCGCCGAGATCTCCACCGTAGGGGGGCCTTAGGTCCCTGTTGCGGCGATATCGGTGTTACCAGGGGAGCGGCTGGGGTTAGCTGTGCACTTGGTGAATGAGGCAAAGAATTGAGTAGTGCTCGTATGTCATCCAGGGGTCTCAGCCATGCTCGATACCTTAGAACAGAGGTACGCAATAGCTTGGGTATGCTGTTCCAAAGGGACTGCTCTGAAAGCGGTCACTCCAAACTTCCAAAAACTCCACAACGCCCATTTTGACAAGCTGGAGTCCATCGACGACTACCTGCAGAGGAAGAAGGGCAAGAAGACGGCACCTGCACCCGCCCAAGAGACCAAAGTGGCGAAGACCGCTCGCGTGTCCTTGTTCAGCCCGGCGCCCCACAGGAAGAAGAACGACGCCCAGTCCAAAAACAAGATGGCCGACAAAGGCAAAGATGTTGCCAAATTGGGTCGGAGGGGGCCTGGCCTGCGCCCGCGGGATCGTGCTGTTATGATCGGGGGTGGAAGAGCCCAAAGCAGGCGAGGGTGGGAGTCTGCTTCTCCAATCTTGATTAGAATGATCCAAGTGAAAGGCCAGGCACCAGAGGGGATGGCGTCGGGATGGCGTCGGGATGGCGTCGGGATGGCGTCGGCGTGTCGTTAGGCGTATCCGTGGTCGTGGAGGCCGAGCGTAGTCGGAATCCTGGGAGCAAAACAAGAGGTCTTAAATCAACGAAGGAAGGCGAGAAAATACAAGCAGGTACGTCCCTCACTGTGAGCAGATCAGACGATCCCGCAGTGTGGTCCTGTTCTTGGTGGCCTTAAATACTCCTCACTGGCTAATGACTCACACCTGGCAGCCCTCGAGTCATTAGAGGCAGGGGTGTCAAACATACGGCCCGCGGGCCGGAACCGGCCCCCAAGGAGGTTCGATCAGGCCCGCAGGATCATTTGAAAGTGGAAAAAAATGCATCAAAGACATGGAATTCATATTCTTAATTCCCTGCAATTCACGGATTATCCGCTAAGGGGCGCACTCTTTCCATCAGAGTAGAAGACAAGCTGCATCACTGAGACAGAAACTTTCTTCATTACACATTTCAAATCACTCTCCTTAGTTTGTAAGGTGCACGCAAAGATTACATTTTGATTTTATATGCGTATGTGTAAGTGGTTTAAAAATTCCTTTCATTAAAAGTCTCTTTTAATCTTAAAGTGCATGACTATATTTTTCAGTACCAATTCAAGTTTTGTGCCTTTGTACAATCAGTGGGATCCGTTGCAATGCCTATTTGTGAATGATAAAAGTCAATTGCACATTTATCTAAGGAAATATGAGGTGTTTCATGAAAGGATAGTTCATTCCATTTCAATATTTTCCTAATGTTCTTGTGCTTCTTTACACCAAAACAAAGGAAAGACATGATATTTGGGTTATTTATAGCAGAGCATGGTATCATTTTAATGGTCCGGCCCACTTGACATCTCCCTAGGCCGCCGTATGTGGCCCACCATGCCAAATGACTTTGACAGCCCTGCATTAGAGGCAGGACCTGTGGTTGGGTGGCGGGCGCAACCAGCCACCAATCTCGTCTGGGGCCTGACACACATGTTTATGAACACATTGCTCGGGACATCCTAGCTGGCTTGGAGTGAAACTGCAGCACATTTTCAAAATAAGGGCTGGCGGAAAAGTTAGACACGGAGCAAAAATGTTCCACTGTGAGAGTGAAAGATCCACACCACAACAGACCGACACACACAAAAAACACACAAATAAAACCACATTATTCACCTTGACTACTGTCTATGTACATTGCTTACTGACACTGTCTATATTTCTATAGTGAAAAGGGCAGTAGTGACTGACGCGCGGGTGCATGTCAGGCTCAAAGCCTGACACCATTAGCAATCGACGATCATGTTTTTGTCTGCTACCAGTGACCGACCGAGACTATCCGGATCAGAGCCAAACTTTCTTCAGGTTTAGCGTTATCAAGGTAGTGTTTTAGTCGTGCCTTGTCTTTCTTGTCATTTGGATTCTTATGATTATTATTATCATTAATGTTGTAATAACAATAAAATCGGATTATCATCAATGCTTTTCTCAATTGTTGTCTTTTTTATGGTACAAATAAATACATAGTATTATTGTGTATTACTTTTTCAATGTCATTTGACTAAATTGCAAGATCAATCATCCATTCTGGTTAGTCGTAGTGATACATTGTGAAGTTGTTTGCAAACTCCCAACAAAACCGCTAGGAGGAGACGAAGAAGAGAAACACGAAGAAGAAGAAGAAGAAGAAGAAGAAGAAGAAGAAGAAGAAGAAGAAGAAGAAGAAGAAGAAGAAGAAGAAGAAGAAGAAGAAGAAGAAGAAGAAGAAGAAGAAGAAGAAGAAGAAGAAGAAGAACAAGAAGAAGAAGAAGAAGAAGAAGAAGAAGTGGAAGCGTATAAATTTCCCCGGCAATCTTCGCGATAAGTCACGCTATCTATCGCCATGGCTTTGAGACTGACTGAAGTTTTTGAAGTCACCGTTAAGTGTGAAGGCTCCAACGACAGGTAATCTGAGAAAAAGCCTACTTTTTGAGGTCCTTATTGTTGTTTTAGCAAAGATAGTCAAGTTTTGACCTGTCAATTTAGTCCCCGGGGCTATTTTAAAGTTAAGAATTCTGTGTCTAAGTAATGGCGGTGACTATTCCCCGCATACCTGTCAACTTATACGTTTTCCCCTTATTTTATACGTTTTTTGATCATTTCAAATTGTGTACGCCGTATAACAACTTTTGTACGGGATTTTTTTTAAGTACGTTTTTTGTAAAACGGATCTCGTTTGACGCATTTCGGCTCTAATCCGGATCGTCTCGGTCACTGGTAGCAGACGAAAACGCCATCGTCAACTGCTAATATTGTCATGCTTTAAGCATGATATGCGCACACGCATTCCCCTTTCACACGAAACAGGAAAGGATTAAATCATTTCCTGTTTCGTTATTTAAGCAGCTATGGGTCCGAATACATTCACGGTCGCGTCACGACAACGCGGCGCGACCATAACACTTGCACACGTGCACCCTATGTGAGTAAATATGTGCCGCGTTGCATTTGTACGGTTTTCTATTGCTTAATACGGGGGATTCCAATCATTAATACGGGGAGGAATTGGCCCAGGTTGACAGGTATGTACCCGGTAACCTTTCAATTTCTTGGACTATTTAACCGTTAAGAATTCTGTGTCTAGTTTAATTCTAGTCAAAGGTATTAGTAGACAACAAAATACTGACACATTTAACATTTGTGGCTGGTCAATTCGATGCCAATTTCAAAATACTACATGTCTGCAGAAGTTGCTTGTATCAACCCTGAAAACAGTCCTTTATACTTGCAGAAAAAAAAACCTCCGCATCACCATGGGACTTCAGCCGAGCACAAGTGATCCTCAAAAACACGTGAGTACAGCATTTTTTTTTCAAATCTATCAAAAATCCTGTGCTTTACTGTCTTCATGTTAAATAAAAGTGCCATGAGAAAAGTCTTCATTATTGAGAATGAGTGACATTGCAACCTCAATTTAAACCATCCATGTCTTGTGGCCAAATTTGTGTTACACATGGAAATAGCATGTACAGACGCTCCCCTACTTACGAACGAAGGAGTTAGGTTCCGAGCGGTTGTTCATAAGTTGAATTAGTTGGTAAGTTGATTCAGTGCTATATTTTGTATTATCATTTATCTTTAAGGCCGATATAAGTATATTGAAGGTAAATATAAGTGCATTTGTATGTTTAAGGCTTGTATAAGT